>NC_069502.1:1062853232-1062855732 GCF_027579735.1 Bombina bombina | reverse complement strand
ATTGAGAACAAACCACTGAGCTGTTGGAAGATTGCATTTCTTTCTGTAGGCATTTGTATTATGATCCTGGAGAAAGTCTACCTAAGGGTAATAAGGAAACCAGATGTGGACTCCTTGACCAATGTGCCTAGAGGGCAGTGCTGGACCGGGAAATTATATCAGACCTGGAAGTTGTTGAAGACCCTATCCCCCCTACCCTCAGCTCATCTACCCTGTTGCCCTTATGCCATTATTGCCCACATACAGCCCGGAGCCCTTATACCCAAAGTGCCAATATAAAACCCTATGCCGACATCCACTCTGGCACCTGATGGTAAGCATTGTTGAGCAGGAAGGTATTGATCATGGCTTTCTGGCCCACCACTACCCCGTGTGCTTAGACTCATCCACGGTGCTTCTTGCTCCCAATTCATCTTTATATGGTCAGCTGCTTCAGCACCCAGACCGAGCCCCACAGTTGGGGGTCATAGCTTAGCATCTGAGACTCATGGCCCTTCAGCTGGTGGAGCCCAGGCAGGCCAGCTTGAGCAATGTCACCCCATGGGGGAGAAACCTGGGACAGCTTGGTATCTGCCAGCACCCTGCTAGGCCAGCTTCCCCAGTTACTTTCCACTGCCTACAGCCAGTCACACCTGTAACCAGCACTGCTCCCACTGCCTGGCAAACCCCGGAGAGCAGCACACACTCACCCAGCAGCATGTCTGGCCTCTGTCACTGTCACCTTCAGCTGCTACTGAGGATATGGTGACATGAGGTTATACTGAGTCATAGAGACACTATCCCCAGCCTGTTAGTGTCATCTTTAGCTGCTGCAGTTTCTAGAAGGCCCTGTCAATGTGGTTAGGGTGTCATGAGGAAGTTACACTATGTCATATGGACAATATCTCATCTTGGCACTGTCATCTTCAACAGGTGATTCTAGGTTGCCCTGGAGCACTGGCAGCCTACCAGACAATGGGGAAACTCCTGGTAGGAGGCTAAAATGATGATCTAGGGTTGCTGTTTCTCTTGTTCAGAGGACAATAGCCTAAGAAAGTTCTCCTTTGGGAAAAGCACAGTTGGGCTAAAAGAATACTCCCAGGTGGTGACCGTGCCATAAAGGAAGCCGTTGAGCAGTGGTTCGTTCCAGACAGATTGCCTCTCTTTCTGTATGTATTTCTATAATGACCCTGGGAAAACCAGACGTGGACTCCTTGCCTAATGTGCCTAAAGGGATATGGCTGCACTTCACCAACAAGGTCCAAAAAAGGCTGAAATGATCATCTAGTGTTGCCATTTCCCTTGTTCAGAGGAAAATTGCCTGGTGTTTTGTGGGCTGAAGTGACCTTGTTAGGTGGGATCAGACTGATATACTTTAGGACAGTTCTCTGTGAAAAGCTAAAGAAGCTACTCCCAGGTGATAACCAGGCCATAGAACAAGCCACTGAGCTGTTGTTCATTCCTGAAAGAATACTTATCTTTCTGTTGGTATTTGTATTATGAACAAGAAGAGATTACTATACAAGTGGCTCATAGAGGCAAAGAAGTGATTATTTTGGATAATGTTTCTCTTGATTGTAAGTGCAAAAACCCGAAGTTAGAATATCGCGTGGACGTTCACATAATCCCCCATAGAAGTCAAAGGAGAAAAAAAGTGGAAAAAAACTAACACACCACTCTTGTGCAAACCCAATCACATATTCTCATTTGTGCCAACCCAACATGAAAATATGAAATATTTCACATTCCATTGCTCTTCAAATAACAGAATATGTTCTATATATTCAAAAATAAATATTTCTACATATATCTGTTTGTTTTTGTAAAATATATAAAGGGACACTAAACCCACATTTTTTCTTTCATGATTCAGATAGAGCATGCAATTTTAATCAACTTTCTAATTTACTCCTATTATCAATTTGTCTTCATTCTCTTGCTATCTTTATTTAAAAAGCAGGAATGTGATGCATAGGAGCTGGCCCATTTTTGGTTGAGAACCTGGGTCATGCTTGCTTATTGGTGGATAACTGTAAGCCTCCAATAAGCAAGCACTATCCATGGTGCTGAACCTAAAATTGGC
Organism: Bombina bombina; assembly: GCF_027579735.1. Taxonomy (NCBI): domain Eukaryota; kingdom Metazoa; phylum Chordata; class Amphibia; order Anura; family Bombinatoridae; genus Bombina; species Bombina bombina. The sequence goes on along the minus strand of NC_069502.1, from coordinate 1,062,853,670 downwards.
TGGCTGCTAAGAGTAACATTCCCGCTTTTTAAATTAAGATAGCAAGAGAACGAAGAAAAATTGATAATAGGAGTAAATTAGAAGGTTGCTTAAAATTTCATTCTCTATCTGAATCAGAAAGGAAAAAATTGGGGTTTAGTGTCCCTTAACTATACTTATATATATTGATGATTACATATAGGTATATATATATATATATATATATATATATATATATATATATATATATATATATATATATATATATATATATATATATTTATTTATTTATTAAGGAATGCATAGAACATATTCTGCTGTGCAGAACATTGAAATTTCAAATATTTACAGTAAATACATAGTTAAAACCTTTGTTAAAAAATAATATTGCATAAATATGCTTTAACATGTTTTAATCTACTTAACTGCAAAGGGCTCCAATGCACTTGTATATATGTC
>NC_069502.1:1062628232-1062850732 GCF_027579735.1 Bombina bombina | reverse complement strand
CTCCAGAACGAATGAAATGGGGGGGGGGGCATTTTTTTTTTACGAGGGGGCACACATTTACAAAGCATGTATTAGAGTCAAAATAAGAGCAGACCTACATATTCTGCAGGAAAGTGGCGGGCTTATCCCCCACTATTAACATTTGGAGAATATGTGCTAAATCACTAGGTAAAATAATTAAGTCTAAATCCTATGTAGTGCACTAAAACAGAACCATTAAACTTGAGACCCCAGTGCAATAGCTCCTTAAAAACAATTCACCCCTTAACCACCATGATCCAAAACCCTTAAACTCATTCTCAAATCTCAATCATGTCCCCTAAACAGCCATGCACCCCAAACCCCCCAATGCAATTAACGCATTTGTTTGCAATAGCAGTGAGGATACTAGGTTTTCAGGTACTGGAAATTTTGTAGATTAGATTTAGCTATACCTGTTTCGCAATAACTAACGGATATCAGGCTACTTAATACAACCTATGTACTGTGAACCTATAAGAATAAGATTGTATCATATAAATAAAAGTCTATAAATGGCTACCGGCTTCTATCGGTGCCTCAAAAGTGCACTGTACCGAGCCTAAGATCACAGTGCACTTTTAAGGCGTTGATAGAAGCTGTAGCTATTTATAGACATATTTATATGATACAATCATATTCTTATCATGGTCTATTGTTTAAAAAAAATTAGTAACTCACAATGTTTAGATAAAATTAATAGGGTTAAGACAAGTCCAAAAAGTCTCTAACTTCCAATTCCAAATAAGAGGTTAAGACACGGAGCTCCTTGCAGATGCAACTTCACAGTTCGGCAGCTAACTCTGCCCCCAGCATGCAGCATTACATAACAATTCATTATTTTATTTATTATTTTTAAAGTCTCTGTGTATATATATATATATATATACACACACACATACAAACAGTACACAGATACACACATGTACACACAGATACAGATACACACAGTACGGATACAGACACACACAGTACACAGATACAGACACACACAGTACACAGATAAAGACACACACAGTACACAAATACATACACACACAGTACACAGATACATACACACAGTACACAGATATACACACACACAGTACACAGATATACACACACACAGTACACAGATATATACACACACAGTACACAGATACATACACACACAGTACACAGATACATACACATAGTACACAGATACATACACACACACTACACAGATATACACACACACTACACAGATATACACACACACAGTACACAGATAAATACACACACACAGTACACAGATAAATACACACACAGTACACACAGATACATACACACACAGTACACACAGATACATACACACACACACACACAGTACACACAGATACATACACACACACACAGTACACAGATACATACACACACAGTACACAGATACACACACACACAGTACACAGATACATACACACACACAGTACACAGATACATACACACACAGTACACAGATACATACACACACAGTACACAGATCTTGTGCCAGAGTGCTGTCAGATGTAGCTCACTAGTGTTTATTTATAGGGCAGTGTATGTTCACTTAAAGTAAAATTTTTATTTTAAGCTTTAATGGTGATAGTTTTCTTCTAAATTAAAAAACAAAAATATTGAAATAAAGGGGAATGAGGAAAGAAAAGGAGAGAGATGATAAAAAGTGAAGGGGCAATGGCATAGAGAGACAGGAGGTGAGATAAGAATGGAGAGAGTGAGATAGTGAAAGAGAGATGAGGAGGAAAGAAGAAGAAAAAAGAGGGATAGTGGAGAAAAAGAATATAAATATTTTCCCCTGTTATGCGGTACATTTATACAGTGTCCTGAACAGAGACAAACACTAAGCAGCCATTCTGCTCTAAGAGGGGTTAAAAGGCTGAGCACTCACACAAAAAACGTATTTATTGCTGACATCTGCCCCTCTCTTACCTCTCATTGCTTTCATGTGGCTGATCACTGTTAGCTGCCTCTAAGCAAAAGAACCGCGCTTGTGTAGGAAGAAGGGGGAGAGAAGGGAGGGGACAGACAGGAAGTGCTGCTATAATTCAGGGAAATAGCTAGAGAACTGCACACTGAATGTGCTGCTTATTACAACTTCCCCCAGTCTGTCCAGGGTGCTCTTCCAGTTCCTCGGAGGCTCCCACAATCGCACTGCAGAACAGCACAGCAAATCGGCACAGGCAGCCAGCAGTCTGCAATTAGAGTCTAATAAAAAACAAACTCTTTGAACTGCAGCAGCCCTGATTCTTGTAGTTATTAAGTGTCACCCTACTCTCCTGAAGATGTCTGTCCCCTGGTGCGGTCCACACACCCCCAGTGACATCACTGGCTGCTCCACCCCCTCAGAAGCCTGTGCGCACTGAACAGTTGCAGCCTGTGCGCACTGGAAACATTTTCAGAATTTTAATGTATTTTTAAAAATGTAAGCTTAGCTACATATGGAACAGTCAGTGTATTATCACTATTTAAAGTAAAAAAAAAATAATTAAAAAAAATCCTGTGTTTTGAGGGGGCACAGCTTTCCATTTGGGTGGGCATTGCCCCCCAAATCCCCCCCTTGGAGCTGACCCTGGATGATAGTGCATGTGTAAGTGCTGCTGGAAACGTGCAATCAATTGAGCTGAACAGCAGGTGTGTACAGCGTTCCGGATCACAAGGAAAGTAACAGTGTTTGCGAGCATCGCGCTTCCCCTCCCTGCAGTGAGTAGGACCGGTAGGACGCATTGTCTGAAGCTATAAGGTATAGTCCGGTGTGGGGGTAAATTCCGATTATCCTAGTATTTGAAGGTATAATCTAGATTTTATTAAAGACACAGAGACGAGTATTTTATGCATTACTCTTTCTTTACTACTCAATGCAGCCTTTTTAAAGAACAAACATATATAAGATAAATAACATACACATAATAAGAAGTTAACATAAGCTTATTATAGTGAGAAAAAACAGCCAATCAGCACAGAGAATAGCCTATAAACAGAGCACCCAGTTAACATTCTTCCTCTTTCTAATTGATGCTCAAAAGGAATAAAATATTGAACATCATGAAAAGTCCAAAAAGTCCGAAACAACAAAGGGTGGTAAATGCCAACTTTCTGTAGAACTGATGGATGGAACTCCATGGAATGCTGAATTTGATAGAAGACACAGTAGATGTCCAGGGATCAGTGGATGAGAGATGAGACTTCTGAATTGAAGGGAAGAATCCAGAAGATGAAAAAGGATTGGAATCACATGGATACTGTTAAAAAACAATAATGTTAGTAACATATAATGATAAATAACAGGGTGGGAAGAAAAACAATTATCTATGTGAGGAGGGAAAATACTCGTCTCTGTGTCTTTAATAAAATCTAGATTATACCTTCAAATACTAGGATAATCGGAATTTTATTACAAGACCAGAGACTCCTATTTTATGCAAGTTTAAAGTAATTAGGAGAATAAATTAAGCGAGGCATGTTGAATGGGTCTGAAATAAAATTGTTTAAAAATGGAATCAGAAGACCAATCTGCAGCATTTAAAATTTGTTGGAGAGGAGCTGCTTTTAAAAAGGCTTTTGAAGCCGCAGAACCTCTGACGGAATGAGCTGTGAAAGAAATGTTGATACCAGCCTCTTTCATGACCCATTTAACCCACCTAGCGATAGAGGTAGAAGTGATAGGAGCATGGGGAGGGACAAAAGAAATAAGCAGTTGATTATGGTTAATTTTCCTAAAAGTTAAAGTTCTAGATTCATATGACTTTAAGCATTCAACTACACACAAAGAAGGTTCGGAAGGAAGATAAGGGTAGAAGATGGAAGTAGATAAAGTTTTTGTTCTGCGAGAAAGAAAAAAGGTGACTCCTTCAGGGGAGAAACGTTTAGAGTTCCAATCCAAGGCTTTTACATCAGATACTCTTCTGAAAGAAATAAGGCAGAGAAGGGTAGCAAGTTTAGCGGAAAGTTGTTTTAGAGACAACAAGTTATTATCTGGCCAAGATTTAAAAAGGGAGAAAATTAAATCTACATCCCAGAAGAATTCATGTTTGGGAACAGGAGGACGCTTTAATCTAATGGCTTTTAGAACTCTACAAATTAAAGGATGTTTACCAACAGGCGAGTTATTGATTAAAATATGTCTGGCTGAAATAGCTGATCTATGGACATTAATTGTTCTGTAAGCTAGGCCAGAGTCAAAAAGGTGAGACAGATAATTAATGATCTCAGTTAAATCTGAAGAAACGGGATCCAAATCCCTTTGCAAGCACCAGCTAGACCATTTTGACCATGCGGCAAAATAACATCTGCGGGTACCTGGAGCCCAAGAATCTTGAATGAGGGATCTAGCTCCCTCCGAAAGGCCTCGGAGAGACCAGGGTCCCCTGATATTGTCCAAGCTATCAGCAGAAGAGAGCCTTGGAGAATTAAACTGTGATATTCGCCCTCCGGGTTGGCTAATAGGTGAGGAAGTGGAGGAAAAAGAATTGGAAGATTGATGGACATCTCCAGGAGGGAGGGGTACCAAGATTGGGTTGGCCAAAGGGGAGTCACTATGGTTAGGCAAAGGAGATCCCTGCGGACTGTTGAAATTGTCCTCGGGATCATTGAGAATGGAGGTAAAGCATAAGCTTTCCTGGAAGGCCATGGTTGAAGAAAAGCATCTATGGCTGCAGCTTCCGGATCTGGACGCCAACTGAAGTATGGGCAAATTTGAAAATTGGTCCTGGACGCAAAAAGGTCCAAACAAAAGGGACCTCTGAGAGATTGAAGGAATAAAAACATTTTCCTGTCTAATCTCCAATCGCTGGAATCTGTCAGATGCCGAGATCCCCAATCTGCAGCTGCGTTTGATTGTCCTGGAATATATTCCGCTTTGATAGAAATATTCCTGTCTAAACAAAGGTGAATAAATTCCTTGGTTATGTTGGACAAATTCCTTGATTTGGTGCCTCCCAAACGATTGAGATATCGTACTGCTGAAATATTGTCCATACGAAGGAGAATAGAAACTGGAGAAGAAAATATGGCAAAACTTTTGACTGCAAATGAGTCAGCCAATAATTCCAAACAATTGATATGGAAACGTTTCTCCTCCAATGTCCATTTGCCACCAGTAATGGAAGGACCGCAGCGTGCACCCCAGCCTGAAAGACTGGCGTCCGATTCTATAACGAAATCTGGAGTTCTGCCGAAAATGGCTCTCCCATTCCAGGCTTCTAGATGAGAAAGCCACCAAGATAGTTCTTCTTTGGCTTCTAGAGACAAAGGAATCAAATGAGAATAGGAAAAACCTTTCCTCAAATGAAGAATCTTTAATCTCTGAAGTTCTCGGTAGTGTAATGGGGCAGGAAAGATAGCCTGAATAGAGGATGATAGTAACCCTACTATTCTGGCTATAGTTCTGATAGGGACTGAATCTTTGGATAAAGTTTTGGCAATTTCCTTCTTGATATTCTTTACTTTGTCTGAAGGAAGACTCAGAGTAGAGAGTGTCGAATTGATTTTGAAACCTAAGAAAATCAAAGACTTTGTAGGGAAAAGAACTGACTTCTGTTTGTTCACAATAAAACCTAAGGATTCTAGTAAGGAAATTGTGGTAGTTAGATGATTCTGAAGGGAATAAAATCTTGGTCCATGATCAAAATATTGTCTAAATAAATTATCAGACGAATCCCTCGGAGTCTCAACCAGGCCACTACTGGTTTCAGTAACTTGGTGAAAATCCAAGGGGCAGAGGACAGGCCAAAGGGAAGACAAGTGAAATTCCAAAACTGGTCTTCCCAACGGAAAGTCAAGAATTTCCAATGTTCTTGAGCGATTGGGACGGTTAGATAGGCGTCTGTGAGATCTAGCCGAACCAACCAATCGTTTCCTCTTAAGCATTCTCTTAGTAAATGGATTCCCTCCATTTTGAAATGATGGTATACAACAAAGGAATTTAACGTCTTTAGATTTATGACTGGCCTGTACTGATTGTTTTTCTTTTTTACTAAAAATAGGTTGCTTAGGTAGTAATCTTGTGGTTGAAAAACTGGAAGAATTGCTTTTTTGGAAGAGAGAGAAGAAATTTCTCTCCTGACCAAAATAGAATCTTCCTGAGAGAAATGAATGGGATGGGGAAGACAAATTTGAATTGGGGGAGATATGAATTCTATGAGAATACCTGACACAGCTTGTAAGACCCAGGGATCTGAAGTAATTGAGGCCCAATTTTGAGTAAACAGGGCGAGTCTGCCTCCAATTTTTTCTGGGAAAGAAGGGACATGGGGAGGAAGTAATGAACTTACCTGGAGCTTGTCTAGCTCTGGCTCTGGTCCTAAAGCCTCTCTGAGTCCAGGGCCGACCTCTTGTCGGGAAGAAGGAGGAGGTAGATGGTTCTGAATAACCTCTTTGAAACTGTGTCTGAAACTGATGTTGGTATTGTGTTTGTTGGGAATAGTAGTGAGACCTGGATAGGAAGGATTGGCGGCCGGGAAAGCGGCCTCTGCCTCTCCCGGCCCGGCCAGAAAAACCCTGGTTAGGGTAGAAAATTTTCTTTACGGATGTTTTTACTTTATTTAGATTAGTGAAAGTATTGACATATTGGCTTAGGTCTTTTAAGTATGAGTCTCCAAACAAAAGACCCTTGTTATCTGAAGCGATATTGCTTGAGGAAAAATCAGAAATTTTTGGATCTATTTTCCTCAAGATGTTGCGTCTTCTTTCTCCAGACATTGCACAATTAGTATTTCCAATAAAACAAAGAAGTCTTTGGACCCATTCCCTGACCACGTAGGGATCCAAAGGGCAATTTTCGGCTACACCTTGTTCAGATAATTCGAATAATTTAGTGAGGGGACCAACCGAATCTAAAAGTTTATCCTGGCAAATTTTCCAGGATCTATCCACTCCTTTTTTCAATTTATAAGCTGGGGAGCCAATAAATTTTAAAATTTTGGGATCAACCTCAGGTGTGATGGAAGCATTCTTTGGTAACAGGGGACGAGGACACTCAGCTCTCATTTTATTACGGGTTTGCTTTTTTAGGGGTTTACGTAATTGATGGTCAATGAATTTGGCTAAATCAATGGGGGGACACCACTCGGCGGACCGGGGATGGTGTAACTCGTCTGGTTTAAACCTAGGGTTACCCAAACAATCTATAAAGTCCTCTTCGTCCTCGCTGTAATCATAAGATTTTTTGGCTTTCTTTTTCAGTTTTTTGGCTGCAGGGGAGCCATCAGAATTATCCGATTCATTGAAATTGTCTGAGTTAATATCAGTATATTCATCACCATCTGAATCCTCAGATTCTGAAGATGGATTATCAGTAATATTTTTTGTCTTAAATTTTAATTTTTTGCATACATAAGTATCCCCTGTTTGGTTACCCTCAGGGTGCAGGGTTCTATGGACAGCGGTTTTTCTTCCTTTGCTGTGAGGAATATTAGGTTCAGCTAAAAGTTGACGAGACTTTTCAATAAGTTTTTTACTTGCTTTATAGGCAATAGATGGGTTCTTTCTTTTTGAAGATATTTTTCTTTGTTTCTCTCCCATCAAAGAGGTCATTTTGTTAAATAAATTATCCATAGAGGAATCTATCATAGATTGTACTGTATGTAAAGTTAAGGGAGGTGATTTTGTTTGAGTTTCAGACATTGCTTATAATGTTTTAACAGATAGCAATGTAAGGAAAAAATTAAATATTAAAATATTTCAATAAATAAATGTCTCCCTTAAAGGGACACTGTACCCAAATTTTTTCTTTTGAAATTCAGAAAGAGCATGCAATTTTAAGCAACTTTCTAATTTACTCCTATTATCATTTTTTCTTCGTTCTCTTGCTATCATTATTTGAAAAAGAAAACATCTAAGATTTTTTTTTGGTTTCAGCACTCTGGACAGCACTTTTTTATTGGTGGATGAATTTATCCACCAATCAGCAAGGACAACCCAAGTTGTTCACCAAAAATGGGCCGGCATCTAAACTTACATTCTTGCATTTCAAATAAAGATACCAAGAGAATGAAGAAAATTTGATAATAGGAGTAAATTAGAAAGTTGCTTCAAATTTCATGCTCTAGCTGAATCAGGAAAGAAAATTTTTGGGTGCAGTGTCCCTTTAAGGAAAACTGTAAAATATCTTAATATATATTATTTAAATAATAAAAGTATTTATCTGAACAATGCCTTGAAAATATACAGTTGTAGGTAAAAAAAATTTGAGGTAAAATTTTTTGAGTCTCACTAGATTAAGCTGTAACATTTGTTAACAAGGTTTTGTGAAGCAATTATAGTGTAATGTATAACTATACCAGAAGATGGCAACATTAGTTTGTAGAAAAAACTTTTGTATTGAAAATGTGAGAACCGAGTGTAACAGAAACAAAGTTACCACCCGGTTTGTAAGCAAGCTACAGCTGACTGAGGGGAGAAGAGGACAGCCCACAAAATGGCGGCCGCCTGGCTGAGAATAAACCAAGCAGGAGGGGGAGAGAAAACCAACAGATAATGAAAAACGGAGAGAAAAATAAGACAAAACGAAAAAACAGTTACAAGAGGGGAAGGTAAAATCATAGCAATATGAAGTCACATAAGTTAGAAACAAAATGTTGAAGACAGTAAAAGCAGAAAAAACGGAATTAGAAAAAAGGGGGGGTAGAGAGGTTGAAAATAACAACTAGAAAAGCTATTTATTAACTGAAAAACAAAGCTAAAATAAGAACAAAATATATAAGTAAATACAATAACAATAAAACGTTTTTTATTTTAAGACTGCACTACTTATCTGAGTGTGAGCAGCAAAAAGAAAGAGGAAGAATGTTAACTGGGTGCTCTGTTTATAGGCTATTCTCTGTGCTGATTGGCTGTTTTTTCTCACTATAATAAGCTTATGTTAACTTCTTATTATGTGTATGTTATTTATCTTATATATGTTTGTTCTTTAAAAAGGCTGCATTGAGTAGTAAAGAAAGAGTAATGCATAAAATAGGAGTCTCTGGTCTTGTAATAAAATTGCCTTAACTTTGTGAAGTACTTGTTTAAACCTTGTGAAGAAAAGAAAAGGAATTTTGCAACAGACTGTACCTGTGTACTGGCTTAACATTGAATAGTACCTGCTGTTTCACATGCTCTATATGTTCACACAGACCTTGAGGCTCTATCACTGAAACGTCACTTAAATTGAGTATACTAGGATTTGATACGCGCCAAGTGTTGGGAGTGAACACATAAGGATATACAACGGCTATGCACACAGCATATACATATTCATAGAATCACTATACACTTGCACACAAATATCACTCAGAGAGAATCTAGCGATACAGACCGCTTTGCCGACTATGGTGCTCTTTGGAATTTTTGTATGAATGCTGATGCTGATTTCTTCCAAATAAACCTGGGTCCCTAAACAGCCACACAATACAGGCTCACATTCAAACAACTGTGAAAAAATGGAGGGTGCACAGGCTTATGTAATTTCCCAAACATATACAAAACATGGGTGGGGTCAGCACTCTCAGGCTGGACCGGGTACACATCCTATGACCCTGCAACATGCACAGCCCTGGGTGCAAACCAGCACTCTCAGAGCTTGTGAGTGAGTGCTGGACTTTTTCTGTGTGTTTATATTAAAAAATATTATTTTTTGTAATTTTCCTTGTTTGGGCCTTGCACCCAGCCCTGACTGGGGTTAACTGCCTGTGACTCTGGTGACAGTGCAGCTTCCTGAGAGTGCTGGTTTGCACCCAGGGCTGTGCATGTTGCAGGGTCATGGGATGTGTACCCGGTCCAGCCTGAGAGTGCTGACCCCACCCATGTTTTGTATATGTTTGGGAAATTACATAAGCCTGTGCACCCTCCATTTTTTCACAGTTGTTTGATTGTGAGCCTGCATTGTGTGGCTGTTTAGGGACCCAGGTTTATTTGGAAGAAACCTTGACGAGGTACCTGGGCTTTTCCCATTTGGCCAGATGCGGTAACTAGTTCTTCCATTGCTGCTTTTTATCTTAGTTGAGAGCTTGTGAGTGAGTGTTGGACTTTTTCTGTGTGTTTATATTAAAAAATATTATTTTTTGTAATTTTCTTGTTTGGGCCTTGCACCCAGGCCTGACTGGGGTTAACTACCTGTGACTCTGGTGACAGTGCAGCTTCCTGAGAGTGCTGGTTTGCACCCAGGGCTGTGCATGTTGCAGGGTCATAGGATGTGTACCCGGTCCAGCCTGAGAGTGCTGACCCCACCCATGTTTTGTGTATATACAGGGAGTGCAGAATTATTAGGCAAGTTGTATTTTTGAGGATTAATTTTATTATTGAACAACAACCATGTTCTCAATGAACCCAAAAAACTCATTAATATCAAAGCTGAATAGTTTTGGAAGTAGTTTTTAGTTTGTTTTTAGTTATAGCTATTTTAGGGGGATATCTGTGTGTGCAGGTGACTATTACTGTGCATAATTATTAGGCAACTTAACAAAAAACAAATATATACCCATTTCAATTATTTATTTTTACCAGTGAAACCAATATAACATCTCAACATTCACAAATATACATTTCTGACATTCAAAAACAAAACAAAAACAAATCAGTGACCAATATAGCCACCTTTCTTTGCAAGGGCACTCAAAAGTCTGCCATCCATGGATTCTGTCAGTGTTTTGATCTGTTCACCATCAACATTGCGTGCAGCAGCAACCACAGCCTCCCAGACACTGTTCAGAGAGGTGTACTGTTTTCCCTCCTTGTAAATCTCACATTTGATGATGGACCACAGGTTCTCAATGGGGTTCAGATCAGGTGAACAAGGAGGCCATGTCATTAGATTTTCTTCTTTTATACCCTTTCTTGCCAGCCACGCTGTGGAGTACTTGGACGCGTGTGATGGAGCATTGTCCTGCATGAAAATCATGTTTTTCTTGAGGGATGCAGACTTCTTCCTGTACCACTGCTTGAAGAAGGTGTCTTCCAGAAACTGGCAGTAGGACTGGGAGTTGAGCTTGACTCCATCCTCAACCCGAAAAGGCCCCACAAGCTCATCTTTGATGATACCAGCCCAAACCAGTACTCCACCTCCACCTTGCTGGCATCTGAGTCGGACTGGATCTCTCTGCCCTTTACCAATCCAGCCACGGGCCCATCCATCTGGCCCATCAAGACTCACTCTCATTTCATCAGTCCATAAAACCTTAGAAAAATCAGTCCTGAGATATTTCTTGGCCCAGTCTTGACGTTTCAGCTTGTGTGTCTTGTTCAGTGGTGGTCGTCTTTCAGCTTTTCTTACCTTGGCCATGTCTCTGAGTATTGCACACCTTGTGCTTTTGGGCACTCCAGTGATGTTGCAGCTCTGAAATATGGCCAAACTGGTGGCAAGTGGCATCTTGGCAGCTGCACGCTTGACTTTTCTCAGTTCATGGGCAGTTTCTTGCAACTTCTTGCGACCCTGTTGACTATTTTGAATGAAACACTTGATTGTTCGATGATCACGCTTCAGAAGCTTTACAATTTTAAGAATGCTGCATCCCTCTGCAAGATATCTCACTATTTTTGACTTTTCTGAGCCTGTCAAGTCCTTCTTTTGACCCATTTTGCCAAAGGAAGTTGCCTAATAATTATGCACACCTGATATAGGGTGTTGATGTCATTAGACCACACCCCTTCTCATTACAGAGATGCACATCACCTAAAATGCTTAATTGGTAGTAGGCTTTCGAGCCTATACAGCTTGGAGTAAGACAACATGCATAAAGAGGATGATGTGGTCAAAATACTCATTTGCCTAATAATTCTGCACTCTCTGTGTGTATATATATATATATATATATATATATTCTTCTCTCTTCTCTTTTTGTATGTATATATATATATATATATATATATATATATATATATATATACACACACTCACTCACCGGCCACTTTATTAGGTACAACTGTTCAATTGCTTAGTAACACAAATTGCTAATCAGCCAATCACATGGCACCAACTCAATGCATTTAGGCATCTAGACGTGGTGAAGACAACTTGCTGAAGTTCAAACAGAGAATCAGAATGGGGAAGAAAGGGGATTTGAGTGAATTTGAACGTGGCATGGTTGTTGGTGCCAGACGGGCTGGTTTGAGTATTTAAAAAACTGCTGATCTACTGGGATTTTCACGCACAACTATTTCTAGGGTTTACAGAGAATGGTCCAACAAATAGAACATATCCAGTGAGCAGCAGTTGTGTGGATGACAATGCTTTATTGATGTCAGAGGAGAATGGGCAGACTGGTTCGAGATGAAAGAAAGGCAACAGTAACTCAAATGCTCAAACAATTCAATAACCAATCGTTACAAAAAGGTATGCAGAATACCAGCTCTCAATGCACAACACGCAGAACCTTGAAGCAGATGGGGTACAGAAGCAGAAGACCACACTGGGTGCCAATCCTGTCAGCTAAACAGGAAACTGAGGCTACAATTCTCACAGGCTCACCAAAATTGGACAACAGAAGATTGGAAAAATGTTGCCTAGTCTGATGATTCTCGATTTCAGCTGCGACATTCAGATGGTAGGATTAGAATTTGGCGTAAACAACGTGAAAGCATGGATCCATCCTGCCTTGTATCAACGGTTCAGGCTGGTAGTTGTGGTGTAATGGTGTGGGGGATATTTTCTTTGCACACTTTGAGCCTCTTAGTACCAATTGAGCATTGTTTAAACGCCATGGCCTACCTGAATATTGTTGCTGACCATGTCCATCCCTTTATGACTAAGACAGTGTGCCCATCTTCAGATGGCTACATCCAGCAGGATAATGAACCATGTCACAAAGCTCAAATCATTTTAAACTGGTTTCTTGAACATGACAATGAGTTCACTGTACTCCAATGGCCTTTACAGTCACCAGATCTTAATCCAATAGAGCACCTTTGGGATGTGTTGGAACGGGAGATTTGCAACAAGGTGTCACAATAAAGTGGCCGGTGAGTGTATATTTGTGTTAATAAGTGTATATACACATATCAACACATAAATATATGTATATAAGCATATACAGTACATACACATTTTGAGTAATTACACACTCCCCATAGACAGCAATGTAAAGGCACTTTTCAGTGCCATTTTTTTCTAATACCTCACATCTGCACACTTTAACCCCTAAAAACTGCTTTGTGCAGTTAATTAAAAAAAAAAAGAAAGAAAGATGCTCATATATATATATATATATATATATATATATATATATATTATTATTATTTTTTTTAAAGAACCTCACACTTAGGTTTGGGGGCAATTAGGGACATTTTTAAAATTAACCAGAGGTCTGACCTTTGGTTAATTTTTGGAGCACTAATTGCTACCACCAGGTGGCGGTAGCAATAACCAGCCACTTGTAATAGCTGGTTATTTTATGGTGCAGTGTAAACGGGTGAATTTGTTTATAGGCAGGTAATAAATTTGAGCTCCACTTGTAATCTGGCCCACAGTTGGATAATATATAGATTATATGTTAACCAAAGGAACTATGTAGACTATAGAAGGCCAATTATTATTTGAGGCATTGTTTCACAAAGTGCAATTTGAATATGTTATACACATTGGAAAGCATATTTTGTGGGGACATTAAAGGGACACTGAACCCAATTTTATTTCTTTCGTGATTCAGATAGAGCATGAAATTTTAAGCAAATTTCTTATTTACTCCTGTTATCAAATTTCCTTTATTCTCTTGGTATCTTTATTTGAAATGCAAGAATGTAAGTTTAGATGCCGGCCCATTTTTGGTGAATAACCTGGGTTGTCCTTGCTGATTGGTGGATAAATTCATCCACCAATAAAAAAGTGCTGTCCAGAGTCCTGACCAAGAAAAAAGCTTAGATGCCTTCTTTTTCAAATATAGATAGCAAGAGAACGAAGAAAATTTGATAATAGGAGTAAATTAGAAAGTTGCTTAAAATTGCAATCAGGAAAGAAAAAAATTGGGTTCAGTGTCCCTTTAAGTTTGAGAATTATTAGACCTAGATTCCTTTTTCGATATAAGTGGCAGCACACTTTGTTATAATAATAAAAATGATTTGCTGTAAAATTATAACCATCTAGGTTTTTAAAATAAATACACATATAAGCAGACAATATCTGCTCATTTAAAAAAAGCAGTTTAATCTGATTAGGATAAACAAAAAACAAACTGCATGATTGTAAGATTCACAGGCAATAAACTGAAATAAAGGATTTAAATCCAAATCTGCACATTTATTAAATGCAAAACTGGCTTAAAAGCATTAGATGATTAAAAACAGACATTCACTGCAATAAGTTTTAATTTGGTTTCACCCATTTTAAATGTCCAAAATAAAGATTGAGATTTTTAACAAATGAATCACACTAACACATCAATATATATATGAAGGATATGAGTGCTTATAGGGTATCCTATCCAGCATCTATGCTAGAATGTGGAATTCAATGTCTTTACCTTGATACACAGCACCATTAGAAAATGATTAAAAGCATATTTAAACAAAGTTCATATGCCTAATAAAAATTTTTTTATGTGATTCCTTCAAATTATATGAGTAGTAACAAATTTTTCATTATATTACTCCTTGCCCAATGTGCCTAGAGGGATATAGCTGCATCTCAATGACGAGGCCCAAAGGAGGCCAAAACAATTGTCTTTGGTTACCATTACCATTGTTTAGCGGAGAATTGCCTGATATTTCAGGGCTGGACTGACCTTGTTAGACAGGATCAGACTGATATACTTTAGGAGAGTTCTTTGTGAAAAGCAGAATTGGCTAAAAGAAGCTACTCCCAGGCATAACCAGGCTGTAGAACAAGCCACGGTGCTGTTGTCCATTCCTGGAAGAATGCTTCTTTTTCTGTTTGATAATTTTAAGGTAGAAGTTAATATGGGCTCAATATACTAAACAGCGTACGCTGTTTTTGAATCCTTGCAGGGCAAGCCTGCTTCCCGTAATGTAAGAAGCAGTTGTCATCAGACCTCTGCTTCTTACACTCTCTACCACCTCTGAGGTGGCCAATTTAAATCGTACAAACATGCTTGCTTGGGTTGATTGACAGGCCTTTCTCTCATGCGATTGGTCGCACGAGAGAAAGGGGCAGCATTACACATTTGTTTGAGTGCCCATTTGTCCTGAAGTTGAAATTGGGTTCTATGACTCAAATGTGTCCTCAGTGCAGCAGGTTTAAGGGTTTGTAATGATGATCACAAAGTTATCCATAGTAATTGAGCAGGGAGTTTAGAAGAGGTAAAATTTGCTGTCATCAACATACAGATGTTACTGAAAGTAAATGAAACATTGATTAAAGAACCTGGAGACAATGTGTAGGCTGAAAAAAGAAGGGAACATGGTTTACTCCAACAGGGTAGTAAAGAGGAAGAGAATAATTGATAGTAGAATACACTAAATGCAGTGTAAAAGATGTAGGAAGAAACTCAAGAGAGAGCTATGTAAATAAATACCATTGAGAATGAGAGTATGCCCATACCTATGTAGATCCAACTGACAAAGGTCACAAAACATTTGATCCTGTCTAATTAAAGAGACAGTCTACAATAGAATTTGTATTGTTTTAAAGATACATAATCCCTTTATTACCCATTCCCCAGTTTTGCATAACCAGCACAGTTATAATAATATACTTTTTACCTCTGTGATTACCTTGTATCTAAGAACCTTCTTCCAGCCCCCTGATCACATGACTGTGACTGTTTATTATCTATTGACTTGCATTTAGTATTGTCTTGTGCTAACTCTTAAATAACTCCCTGTGTATTAACACAGTGTTATCTATATGACCCGCATGAACTTAACAGTCTCTTGTGAAAAGGAATTTAAAAAACATTTGATAAGAGGCAGCCCTCAAGGGCTTAGACATTAGCATATGAGCCTACCTAGGTTTTGTTTCAAACAAGAATACCAAGAGAACAAAGCAAATTTGATGATAAAAGTACATTGGAAAGTTGATTAAAATTACAAGTCCTATCTGAATAATGAAAGTTTAATTTTGACTAGACTGTCCCTTTAAAGCATGAACATCCCTGGTGTTAACTCAACTAGACAACATGATATATCTAGTAGCTCTGCTAAATAAATATGGCTGTTTGAATAAGTGCATGAATCTAGATGGGAAACATCCAGACATGGTGGCAATAGTACATGGATAGTAATGCATTTTTGTTTGTTTGTTTGTTTTGTGAAATACAGTAGAGACACAAAGAGGAATAAAGTAACAAAACGCTATCTAGGAGCACAAGGTTGCGCTATGAGAAGGATACACAAAAGAATTGAACAAAAAATAAGTGAAAAATAAACAATAAATAATCATGAAAAAATAATGAATAAATAAAGATCAAGGGGGATATCTATCAAGCCGTCGGCCGCAAATATGCTGGAATTCCGCAGTGTAATTGTTGCAAGCTTCATCCGACCTAGTTATCAAAGCCTAAAGACCGGCAAAATTTGAAATCTGTGAAGTAACATAAGATCCGCCGGTCTCAATCCGACACAGATCGATGCTTACGTCATTACAGATGTTCCGAATACACATTCGGCACTATTTGATACTTTTTAAAAGTTATAAAATAGTTAACAGGTACGCTTGCGGCTATTCCGACCCAGTGTACCTGGTTTTCAATCCGCCACACTGGAGGCCCTGGATGTCATAGGAATCAATGGATTCGATGCTGCCAGATATCCCATTGATTTCTATGGTAGAAAACATGTAACGTTTACACCTAACACCCTAACATAAGCCCCGAGTCTAAACACCCCTAATCTGACACCCCCACATCGCCGCCACCTACATAATGTTATTAACCCCTATTCTGCCACTCCCCGACCCCACCGCAACTAAAATAAAAGTATTAACCCCTATCCCGTTGCTCCCGGACGCCGTCGCCACTAAATAAACGTATTAACCCCTAAACCTATGGCCTCCCACATCACTACCACTAACTAAACCTATTAACCCCTAAACTGCCAGCCCCCCACATCACCATAAACTAAATTAAGCTATTAACCCCTAAACCTAACAACCTGCTAACTTTAAATTAAAATTAACACATCCCTATCTTAAAATAAATTTAAACTTACCTGTAGAATTAAAATAAACTATTTTTAAACTATTAATTAGCCTACCCTAACTATTATACTACACTTAAATTAAACTTCCAATTAAATTAACTAAATTACATATTAAAAAAACCCTAACCCTACTCAAATTATTTAAATCTACTATTTAACCTTATTAAAAATTACTAAACTACAAAAAATAAAGTTATAAAAAATAAAAAACACTAAATTATGAAAAACAAACAAACCACATTATCAAAAATAAAAAAGAATTACACCTAATCTAATAGCCCTATCAAAATAAAAAAGCCCCCCCAAAATAAAAAAACCCCTAGTCTACACTAAACTACCAATTGCCCTTAAAAGGGTCTTTTGTGGGGCATTGCCCCAAAGAAATCAGCTGTTTTACCTGGAAAAAAAATTCAAACACCCCCCAACAGTAAAACCCATCACCCCCACAGCCAACCCCCCAAAATAAAAACCCTATCTAAAATAACCTAATCTCATCATTGCCCTGAAAAGGGCATTTAGCTCTTTTACTGCCCAGACCCTACTCTAAAAGTAAAACCCACCCAAAAAACCCTTAAATAAACCTAACACTAACCCCCGACGATCCACTTACAGTTCGTGAAGTTCCGCTTGAAGGATCCATCCAGTCGGTAAGAAGTCTTCATCCGGGCAGCAAGAAGTCTTCATCCGGGTGACCTCTTCCATCTTCATCCATCCAGCAAAGTCTTCATCCAGACGGCATCTTCTTTCTTCATCCATCCTGCGTGGAGCTGGTCAATCCTGAAGACATCCGGCACTGAGCTCCTCTTCAATACGGTCACTGCCGTAAACTGGAGCTTGAATGCAAGTGACAGGGGAACTATACAAAGGATCTGATCTACGAGAGCGTGAAGTCTTAGCACAGGTTTTTAGTATGCTATGTATGAGAGGAGCTGAAGTGGAGGAATCAGCGGGCAAAAGCTGCTCGTAAGTTGTAGGAGGGGAAATGGGGGGTGGGAGTTGCAAGTATAATGTATACGTGATGCTTGTGGCGATGCACAGAGCAATATATATATATATATATATATATATATATGGCAGACCAAGTGCTGTGGGGTCTGTATTGAACTAATGGGATGGGATCTATAGTGGTAGAACCAATCACTCTTGGGAAAGTGGCCAAATATTGAGTTGTCCTTAAGTGATAGAATAAAAGAGGGGGGGTGCCGGGGGGAGGTCCCCACCTGGGTCGAGCTGAGTGTCCTTTTAGTGTGATAAACTATATAAGTGACTAAGAGTATAAATATTATAACAAAACACAGTATGATCATAATATAATTTAGTCATCGTAGGAACTATATCTGTGGGATAGCCCAGAATAAGATTAGGGTTATATTAGTCTCTGGAGCGATGTGTTTGGAGTATATGGACATGCAACATGGTGATGTTGTTGGTTATGGGGTATGTAGGTACGATGTCAGGGTCATGTCTTCTTATAACACTATAGAGGGAGTGTATGGTTGTCGTATTGTTGGGGTGTGGGTCCCTGAACAGTCTCCTTGGAGATCTCTGCCTGCTGTATTAATGAAGAAGAGCAGGTACTCTAAGTCATCTAAGTGCTAAAATAAACTCTGACTGTGGAGTGAATGTACGGTCGAGGGACTACATGTGTTCAGTCAGTTGTGTCCCTTGTCCTAAATCACTGAGCGGGGTATAATACATCTGCAGCAGCTACAAAAAAAATGGAAAGTATACAGGATTCAATCTTACATAACTATCTAAATCATCCTTACCAGTGTGATCACTGTCTAAGAACAGATCTAATCTTAAAGAGATGTATGTGGGACTAGGCTACCCCGCAGAGAATGTGTGCAAAAATAGAACCTCCCTTAATAAAAACAAGCAAACAAACAAACTATCAATATAAGTGTGGGTTATAAACTTTTCCTGTGAGAGAAAAAATAGGTGTGATGAAGTAGCGCTAATCAAATGGTTAATTAATTACAAAAAGCAACTCAATAAATAATGACATAAGTTAATAAATCATTTCAATTCATAAAAACATATAAACAAGAAAGGTATAAAAAATATTCAAGTCCATATGTGTGGTTGGTATATAAACACAAAAGAGTCCAGCTGCTCCTCTAAAACAGGTGAATCCACGGACCTTGATTGAAAGCAAACGATCTAAAAAGATAGAGGAGAGGAGCGCAGACTCAAATGCAGGGTGTAACAAAATTTAATGACATTAAAAAAAAAGACAAGTGGCAACTCACAAAATATAAAATATAAAAAAGCATGTAGTGTATCAGTGACACTTAGCAACTTATCCCCTCTTCGAGTGTGTCCAGAAAGGAGTTCCAGAAGAAAACCAGACAGACGTGTATCCTCATTCACTCCAAGGATGAAGCAAGCAGACAGCCGGCATACGTTCCCAAAGAATGCCAGAAACCAGGCTGGCAAAAGGTGCAAAAGTCAGTTTGGAAAATAACAAGGGTAACGATATAATACCTTATCCGGCAAGCATAAATGATCCTAGGCTCCCAAATCCAAAAGTTCTATGCTGCAGGCTAAGAACTGAGGACGGCCTCACTGGATCAAACAAATGACATATAGGGGGCAGGGCTCTACACGTTTCATCCCAGTGACGTAGGGACTTTCTCAAGAGTGATTTGCTAGTAGCGTGCATATCCTCTTGTAGGTTGTGTGTGTTAGCACTCCCACATTTTCCACCAATGTGGTAAGAGATAGTAATGATATGCACGATACTTTTATATGGGGAACATAAACAGACGCTTATGATAGCGTAAGTATCGGTAAATGTCAGAAATTATAAGGGCTTGATTTCTTCAGAGGTTATGCAATAATAATGCTCTACAAATATAATTCAGTTCTAAACAAATCCCTTATCTATTGAAACCCAAAAATATTAATAATGATACCAATTAATATATATTTACATATCATTCTAAAAATACAATTGATATTCATAAATATAAAACCAATAATTTTTAAAAAAGCATACATCCCATATTTAAGAAACATTAATAAGCTTTAAAAATACGCTGAATGCGATACATACTATATATATGTGTTATACCTAAAATTCATATAAATATACACAATAAATACTACATACAATTTATTAAAAAACCCATATTGTATAAAATCAATGATGATAAGTTAAAGAAATGCTTGCAAGTCAATATCGATATTTAACCCTTTAGGTTCCAAACAATTAAGGGTCCTAATCCAAAATGTCTCCCTTTTTCTAAGGTTTAAAAGCCTATTGGTGTCCCATACGTTGGGTTTAACCCATTCTATGATTTTAACAGATAAATCAGACGGATTGCAATTATGAAAGAGCTTAAAATGACGTGAAACACTGTGGTTCTCCAAACCTGATTCTATATTTCTTACGTGTTCCCTAATTCTGTACTTTATTTTGCGCTTGGTGCGACCTATATAAATTAACCCACATTTGCATATTAGTTGGTAAACTACATATGTGGTATGGCATGTGCACCTGTCCTTGCAGAGGTATCTTTTTGTTCCATCATGATTGAAAAAATAGGTGGAATTACTGTCTATTATAGGACATAGAACACAATCAAGGGTTTTGCAAGGGTATAGACCATTCTTTCCCCCACACCATCTATTCACTGTTGTAAAGTTAGAATTAGTTTTTCTTAATTTAGTTGGTGCAATATAATTCTTAATGTCCTTATTTTTCCTAAAGATGACACTAGGTTTGTCACCTACTATCTGCTTCAGAACAGGATCAAGTTTGAGAACATTCCAATGTTTTCTCAATATTCTTTGAATCTTTTGGTGTTGGTTGTTATATTGGGTTACAAATTTGGGAGCATTTTTTCTATCTTTTTTCAAATGGTTATTACCATTTTGTGTATTGTTAATTAGAGAAGCCCTATCCATCATATCAACCTTATATTTGCAATCTTCTAAATGTTTGGAGTTATAACCCTTCTCTATGAATTTACCCATAAGTATACTGGATTCCTCATTATAGTGCTCTATATTTGTGCAATTTCGTTTAATTCTTTGAAATTGTCCCAGGGGAATGTTCTGTTTCCATTGTCTTAGGTGTCCACTTTTAATGTTTAATAGACTATTCCTGTCAGTGGATTTACGATGGTTCTTAACTGCTACTGTATTACTAAGTTCGTTATGATAAAGGGTGAGGTCTAGAAAGGGTATTGATTTCAATGATTTTTCCATAGTAAATTTTAGATTATAAGTATTATTATTTATATATTTTAAAAAATCATCTATAATGTTTTCAGGGCCTTGGCAGATCATAATGATGTCATCAATATAGCGATGGTATTTAATGACATTTGATTCGTAAGGGTTATTGTTCCAAACCAAATTGTCCTCAAAGTGTGACATATACAGATTTGCATACGATGGGGCAAACGTAGTCCCCATCGCTGTACCCTGATGCTGTCTATAGAATCTTCCTTCAAATAAAAAATAATTATGGTTCAAAATAAATGATATTCCATCAGCCAGGAATTCTATTTGTTTTTCTGCAAACCTATTCTTACTAAGTTTATCGTTAATGACAGACACCCCTTTTGTGTGGGGGATACTTGTGTATAACGATGAAACATCGCACGTGACCCAAACATAGCTTGATTCCCATTTAAAACCTTCAAATTTCTGGATGACATCTATCGTGTCTCTGAGATAGGCTCTAGTGTGAGTGACAATGGGCTGTAAAAAATAGTCAATATATTTAGATAAGTTGTCACATAAAGAGCCTATACCAGAGACAATGGGTCTACCTGGGGGATTTTTGGAGTCCTTATGCACCTTGGGTAGGTGATAAAAACAAGATATCTTAGGGGCTACTTCATATAGAAAGTTATATTCATTCAAATTGAGAACACCATTGATTTTAGCCATATTTAAAAATTCTAATAATTCTGCTTTATATTTATTGGTAGGATTAAATGTTAATTTTATATAGGTGGTAGAGTCAGATAAAAGTCTGTCTGCTTCTTTCAAATAGTCCCCCCTGTTTTGGACAACAATTCCCCCACCCTTATCGGCTGCCCTAAAAACCACATCGGTACATTTACTTAAATTATTTAGGGCCTCACGCTCTTTCTTTGATAGATTGTCACCTATTTTAGATTGGTCAGATAAACTACTAGTTGATACGGCGGCTAGGTCCTCACATACTAATTTGTTAAATATTTTTATATATTCAGACTGAGTGTGCTGTGGATAAAAGATTGACTTTTTCTTTAGATCACAATGTTTTATAGAGAAGTCCTTATTCTCTTCATATATTGAAAAATCTAGATTTTCTACTGTATCAGATATTATATCAAGTGATTGAGAATCAAAATTATTGTCATTTAGTGTGATTAAACTATTCAGAATTTCATCATCATCCTTAGTCAATGATGATACTGGATGCGGATGATAGATATCTGACTGTTTGAAAAAATACCTTTTTAATGTTAAATTACGTATAAACCTCTGAAAATCTATATACAAGTTAAAATGGTTAGGGCCACTGTTTGGCGCAAAATTCATACCCTTTGCTAACAATTCAAGTTCATGTTTATCAAACACTCTATCTGATAAGTTAAAAATAAGTTCAGTCCCTTCTTCTAATTCCAATGCTCTCTGTTTCTTTTTTCTTTGTTTGATTCCCCCTCTATTACCTCTAGGTCCTCCTCTTCGTGAGGTCTTTTTGGGTTTCGTTGGTTCAGGGGTTGGTGTGGGAGTGAATTCTGTATGTTCCCCCCTCCCCCCCCTGCTGTTTCCAGGGTGGAATCCCTAAAAAAGGATTAGTATTAGAAGTGCTAGTCCTACGTTGATGAGTGTTGTTCGCATAGTTTTTGTTCTTATTTGTATGAGAAGCAAATGTATTTTGTCTAGGTGATGGTCTCCCCTGATAGTTGGTATTGTCCCATCTAGGTCTGGCTCCCTGATGGTGCCATACAGGTGATTGGGGTTGTTTATCCAAAGCATGGTACCTATTCCCATGATGGAATTTGTTCAGAATCAAATGGGGGACAATCCCTAGTGTTCTGTTGTATATTTCTAATTTGTTTGTTATAATAATTATACTGACTATTGTGTTGATTCTGATTATTAACATTTCTATAACTATTATTGGTTCCATCTTTTGCTTTATATTGCTCTATGGGTTTTAAC
Source organism: Bombina bombina (assembly GCF_027579735.1). Taxonomy (NCBI): domain Eukaryota; kingdom Metazoa; phylum Chordata; class Amphibia; order Anura; family Bombinatoridae; genus Bombina; species Bombina bombina. Next base: position 1,062,827,464 of record NC_069502.1, on the reverse strand, counting down.
TGTTTGGATGCTCTAGTGTGGCAATTGGTATTCTGTTTATAACCCGTTAAATCTGAATTAGGAGTTAAACTTTCGCTTAGCTCTTTTTCTCTGTTAGAAACTGAATTGTTTACAGAGTTTTTTTTGTTATATGAGTAGACTTTGTCTGATTTAAAATCCTCAAGATCCCTCTGCAATTTTTTAATTTTTGCAGTTTCTAACTCCTTAGAGAAGGTGTCAACTCTACTCTGAATATTAGTATTCATCTCCTGCCACTGTTGAATATGTTCATATGGCTGTATTTTAACAATAAGAGTATCTATTTCAGTTTTCAATTTGTCCAGTTTATATTCTCTATATTTTATCAACAATTTTATCAAGGCTTGTGAACAATTATGTAATATTTGTTCCCATTCGATCTGATACTCCACTTCATCTAGATTGAAGGCGGAGAATTTAAAAATCCTAAGCCCCCGTGGTATCACATTATGCAGAATGTAGTTATCAAGGAGTACCAGATCTTGCCATTCTTTAGCGTCTTTTAATAAGAGCTTTTCCAATTCCCTAAAAATATGTAAAGGATCCTCTGATGTCACAGTATTAGGGGTATTAGTCAGTAAATTATGGGACCGTTGGCGTTTAGACCTATTTTCACTAATGCCAAAAATGTTAGGGTTGGATGCACTGGCCTCCATAATCTTGTGCTTAAGGTAATAGAAAGATAGATCTGCTGCTACTTCTAGGAATAGAAAATATACAGAAAAAATAGGTGTGATGAAACAACACACCTGAAGTAGCGCTAATCTCTATGGCCTAGATTTAGAGTTCGGCGGTAGCCGTCAAAACCAGCGTTAGAGGCTCCTAACGCTGGTTTTGGCCGCCCGCTGGTATTTGGAGTCAGTGATTAAAGGGTCTAACGCTCACTTTTCAGCCGCGACTTTTCCATACCGCAGATCCCCCTACGCCATTTGCGTAGCCTATCTTTTCAATGGGATCTTCCTAACGCCGGTATTTAGAGTCGTTTCTGCAGTGAGCGTTAGAGCTCTAACGACAAGATTCCAGCCGCCTGAAAATAGCAGGAGTTAAGAGCTTTCTGGCTAACGCCGGTTTATAAAGCTCTTAACTACTGTACCCTAAAGTACACTAACACCCATAAACTACCTATGTACCCCTAAACCGAGGTCCCCCCACATCGCCGCCACTCGATTAAAATTTTTAACCCCTAATCTGCCGACCGCCACCTACGTTATACTTATGTACCCCTAATCTGCTGCCCCTAACACCGCCGACCCCTGTATTATATCTATTAACCCCTAACTTGCCCCCCACAACGTCGCCGCAAGCTACTTAAAATAATTAACCCCTAATCTTCCGACCGCAAATCGCCGCCACCTACGTTATCCCTATGTACCCCTAATCTGCTACCCCTAACATCGCCGACCCCTATGTTATATTTATTAACCCCTAATCTGCCCCCCTCAACGTCGCCGACACCTACCTACACTTATTAACCCCTAATCTGCCGAGCGGACCTGAGCGCTACTATAATAAAGTTATTAACCCCTAATCCGCCTCACTAACCCTATCATAAATAGTATTAACCCCTAATCTGCCCTCCCTAACATCGCCGACACCTACCTTCAATTATTAACCCCTAATCTGCCGACCGGAGCTCACCGCTATTCTAATAAATGTATTAACCCCTAAAGCTAAGTCTAACCCTAACACTAACACCCCCCCTAAGTTAAATATAATTTTTATCTAACGAAATAAATTAACTCTTATTAAATAAATAATTCCTATTTAAAGCTAAATACTTACCTGTAAAATACATCCTAATATAGCTACAATATAAATTATAATAATATTATAGCTATTTTAGGATTAATATTTATTTTACAGGCAACTTTGTAATTATTTTAACCAGGTACAATAGCTATTAAATAGTTAAGAACTATTTAATAGTTACCTAGTTAAAATAATAACAAATTTACCTGTAAAATAAATCCTAACCTAAGATATAATTAAACCTAACACTACCCTATCAATAAAATAATTAAATAAACTACCTACAATTACCTACAATTAACCTAACACTACACTATCAATAAATTAATTAAACACAATTGCTACAAATAAATACAATTAAATAAACTATCTAAAGTACAAAAAATAAAAAAGAACTAAGTTACAGAAAATAATAAAATATTTACAAACATAAGAAAAATATTACAACAATTTTAAACTAATTACACCTACTCTAAGCCCCCTAATAAAATAACAAAGCCCCCCAAAATAAAAAATTCCCTACCCTATTCTAAAATACAAATATTACAAGCTCTTTTACCTTACCAGCCCTGAACAGGGCCCTTTGCGGGGCATGCCCCAAGAATTTCAGCTCTTTTGCCTGTAAAAAAAAACATACAATACCCCCCCCCCAACATTACAACCCACCACCCACATACCCCTAATCTAACCCAAACCCCCCTTAAATAAACCTAACACTAATCCCCTGAAGATCTTCCTACCTTGTCTTCACCATACCAGGTTCACCGATCCGTCCTGGCTCCAAGATCTTCATCCAACCCAAGCGGGGGTTGGCGATCCATAATCCGGTGCTCCAAAGTCTTCCTCCTATCCGGCAAGAAGAGGACATCCGGACCGGCAAACATCTTCTCCAAGCGGCATCTTCTATCTTCTTCCATCCGATGACGACCGGCTCCATCTTGAAGACCTCCAGCGCGGATCCATCCTCTTCTTCCGACGACTAGACGAATGATGGTTCCTTTAAGGGACGTCATCCAAGATGGCGTCCCTCGAATTCCGATTGGCTGATAGGATTCTATCAGCCAATCGGAATTAAGGTAGGAATTTTCTGATTGGCTGATGGAATCAGCCAATCAGAATATAGTTCAATCCGATTGGCTGATCCAATCAGCCAATCAGATTGAGCTCGCATTCTATTGGCTGTTCCGATCAGCCAATAGAATGCGAGCTCAATCTGATTGGCTGATTGGATCAGCCAATCGGATTGAACTATATTCTGATTGGCTGATTCCATCAGCCAATCAGAAAATTCCTACCTTAATTCCGATTGGCTGATAGAATCCTATCAGCCAATCGGAATTCGAGGGACGCCATCTTGGATGACGTCCCTTAAAGGAACCGTCATTCGTCGTCTAGTCGTCGGAAGAAGAGGATGGATCCGCGCTGGAGGTCTTCAAGATGGAGCCGGTCGTCATCGGATGGAAGAAGATAGAAGATGCCGCTTGGAGAAGATGTTTGCCGGTCCGGATGTCCTCTTCTTGCCGGATAGGAGGAAGACTTTGGAGCACCGGATTATGGATCGCCAACCCCCGCTTGGGTTGGATGAAGATCTTGGAGCCAGGACGGATCGGTGAACCTGGTATGGTGAAGACAAGGTAGGAAGATCTTCAGGGGATTAGTGTTAGGTTTATTTAAGGGGGGTTTGGGTTAGATTAGGGGTATGTGGGTGGTGGGTTGTAATGTTGGGGGGGGGGTATTGTATGTTTTTTTTTACAGGCAAAAGAGCTGAAATTCTTGGGGCATGCCCCGCAAAGGGCCCTGTTCAGGGCTGGTAAGGTAAAAGAGCTTGTAATATTTGTATTTTAGAATAGGGTAGGGAATTTTTTATTTTGGGGGGCTTTGTTATTTTATTAGGGGGCTTAGAGTAGGTGTAATTAGTTTAAAATTGTTGTAATATTTTTCTTATGTTTGTAAATATTTTATTATTTTCTGTAACTTAGTTCTTTTTTATTTTTTGTACTTTAGATAGTTTATTTAATTGTATTTATTTGTAGCAATTGTGTTTAATTAATTTATTGATAGTGTAGTGTTAGGTTAATTGTAGGTAATTGTAGGTAGTTTATTTAATTATTTTATTGATAGGGTAGTGTTAGGTTTAATTATATCTTAGGTTAGGATTTATTTTACAGGTAAATTTGTTATTATTTTAACTAGGTAACTATTAAATAGTTCTTAACTATTTAATAGCTATTGTACCTGGTTAAAATAATTACAAAGTTGCCTGTAAAATAAATATTAATCCTAAAATAGCTATAATATAATTATAATTTATATTGTAGCTATATTAGGATTTATTTTACAGGTAAGTATTTAGCTTTAAATAGGAATCATTTATTTAATAAGAGTTAATTTATTTCGTTAGATAAAAATTATATTTAACTTAGGGGGGTGTTAGTGTTAGGGTTAGACTTAGCTTTAGGGGTTAATACATTTATTAGAATAGCGGTGAGCTCCGGTCGGCAGATTAGGGGTTAATAATTGAAGGTAGGTGTCGGCGATGTTAGGGAGGGCAGATTAGGGGTTAATACTATTTATGATAGGGTTAGTGAGGCGGATTAGGGGTTAATAACTTTATTATAGTAGCGCTCAGGTCCGCTCGGCAGATTAGGGGTTAATAAGTGTAGGCAGGTGTCGGCGACGTTGTGGGGGGCAGATTAGGGGTTAATAAATATAATATAGGGGTCGGCGATGTTAGGGCAGCAGATTAGGGGTACATAGGGATAACGTAGGTGGCGGCGGTTTACGGAGCGGCAGATTAGGGGTTAAAAGTGTAATGCAGGGGTCAGCAATAGCGGGGGCGGCAGATTAGGGGTTAATAAGTGTAAGGTTAGGGGTGTTTAGACTCGGGGTACATGTTAGAGTGTTAGGTGCAGACGTAGGAAGTGTTTCCCCATAGGAAACAATGGGGCTGCGTTAAGAGCTGAACGCTGCTTTTTTGCAGGTGTTAGGTTTTTTTTCAGCTCAAACTGCCCCATTGTTTCCTATGGGAGAATCGTGCACAAGCACGTTTTTGATGCCGGCCGCGTCCGTAAGCAACTCTGGTATCGAGAGTTGCATTTGCGGTAAATATGCTCTACACTCCTTTTTTGGAGCCTAACGCAGCATTTGTTTGAACTCTCGATACCAGAGTTAAATTTATGGTGCGGCCAGAAAAAAACCTGCGGAGCGTTAACAGCCCTTTTACCGCCGAACTCCAAATCTAGGCCTATAAAAGATAAAAAATGAAATAAATCACAAATGGTTAATTAATTACAAAAAGCAACTCAATAAATAATGACATACATTAATAAATCATTTCAATTCATAAAAACATATAAACAAGAAAGGTATAAAAAATATTCAAGTCCATATGTGTGGTTGGTATATAAACACAAAAGAGTCCAGCTGCTCCTCTAAAACAGGTGAATCCACGGACCTTGATTGAAAGCAAACGATCTAAAAAGATAGAGGAGAGGAGCGCAGACTCAAATGCAGGGTGTAACAAAATTTAATGACATTAAAAAAAAGACAAGTGGCAACTCACAAAATATAAAATATAAAAAAGCATGTAGTGTATCAGTGACACTTAGCAACTTATCCCCTCTTCGAGTGTGTCCAGAAAGGAGTTTCAGAAGAAAACCAGACAGACGTGTATCGTCATTCACTCCAAGGATGAAGCAAGCAGACAGCCGGCATACGTTCCCAAAGAATGCCAGAAACCAGGCTGGCAAAAGGTGCAAAAGTTCGTTTGGAAAATAACAAGGGTAACAATATAATACCTTATCCGGCAAGCATAAATGATCCTAGGCTCCCAAATCCAAAAGTTCTATGCTGCAGGCTAAGAACTGAGGACGGCCTCACTGGATCAAACAACTGACGTATAGGGGGCGGGGCTCTACGCGTTTTGTCCCAGTGACGTAGGGACTTTCTCAAGAGTGATTTGCTAGTAGCGTGCATATCCTCTTGTAGGTTGTGTGTGTTAGCACTCCCACATTTTCCACCAATGTGGTAAGAGATAGTAATGATATGCACAATACTGCAAATGGGGAACATAAACAGACGCTTATGATAGCGTAAGTATCGGTAAATGTCAGAAATTATAAGGGCTTGATTTCTTCAGAGGTTATGCAATAATAATGCTCTACAAATATAATTCAGTTCTAAACAAATCCCTTATCTATTGAAACCCAAAAATATTAATAATGATACCAATTAATATATATTTACATATCATTCTAAAAATACAATTGATATTCATAAATATAAAACCAATAATTTTTAAAAAAGCATACATCCCATATTTAAGAAACATTAATAAGCTTTAAAAATACGCTGAATGTGATACATACTATACAGGGAGTGCAGAATTATTAGGCAAATGAGTATTTTGACCACATCATCCTCTTTATGCATGTTGTCTTACTCCAAGCTGTATAGGCTCGAAAGCCTACTACCAATTAAGCATATTAGGTGATGTGCATCTCTGTAATGAGAAGGGGTGTGGTCTAATGACATCAACACCCTATATCAGGTGTGCATAATTATTAGGCAACTTCCTTTCCTTTGGCAAAATGGGTCAAAAGAAGGACTTGACAGGCTCAGAAAAGTCAAAAATAGTGAGATATCTTGCAGAGGGATGCATCACTCTTAAAATTGCAAAGCTTCTGAAGCGTGATCATCGAACAATCAAGCGTTTCATTCAAAATAGTCAACAGGGTCGCAAGAAGCGTGTAGAAAAACCAAGGTGCAAAATAACTGCCCATGAACTGAGAAAAGTCAAGCGTGCAGCTGCCAAGATGCCACTTGCCACCAGTTTGGCCATATTTCAGAGCTGCAACATCACTGGAGTGCCCAAAAGCACAAGGTGTGCAATACTCAGAGACATGGCCAAGGTAAGAAAGGCTGAAAGACGACCACCACTGAACAAGACACACAAGCTGAAACGTCAAGACTGGGCCAAGAAATATCTCAAGACTGATTTTTCTAAGGTTTTATGGACTGATGAAATGAGAGTGAGTCTTGATGGGCCAGATGGATGGGCCCGTGGCTGGATTGGTAAAGGGCAGAGAGCTCCAGTCCGACTCAGACGCCAGCAAGGTGGAGGTGGAGCACTGGTTTGGGCTGGTATCATCAAAGATGAGCTTGTGGGGCCTTTTCGGGTTGAGGATGGAGTCAAGCTCAACTCCCAGTCCTACTGCCAGTTTCTGGAAGGCACCTTCTTCAAGCAGTGGTACAGGAAGAAGTCTGCATCCCTCAAGAAAAACATGATTTTCATGCAGGACAATGCTCCATCACACGCGTCCAAGTACTCCACAGCGTGGCTGGCAAGAAAGGGTATAAAAGAAGAAAATCTAATGACATGGCCTCCTTGTTCACCTGATCTGAACCCCATTGAGAACCTGTGGTCCATCATCAAATGTGAGATTTACAAGGAGGGAAAACAGTACACCTCTCTGAACAGTGTCTGGGAGTCTGTGGTTGCTGCTGCACGCAATGTTGATGGTGAACAGATCAAAACACTGACAGAATCCATGGATGGCAGGCTTTTGAGTGTCCTTGCAAAGAAAGGTGGCTATATTGGTCACTGATTTGTTTTTGTTTTGTTTTTGAATGTCAGAAATGTATATTTGTGAATGTTGAGTTGTTATATTGGTTTCACTGGTAAAAATAAATAATTGAAATGGGTATATATTTGTTTTTTGTTAAGTTGCCTAATAATTATGCACAGTAATAGTCACCTGCACACACAGATATCCCCCTAAAATAGCTATAACTAAAAACAAACTAAAAACTACTTCCAAAACTATTCAGCTTTGATATTAATGAGTTTTTTGGGTTCATTGAGAACATGGTTGTTGTTCAATAATAAAATGAATCCTCAAAAATACAACTTGCCTAATAATTCTGCACTCCCTGTATATATGTGTTATACCTAAAATTCATATAAATATACACAATAAATACTACATACAATTTATTAAAAAAAGAAATGCTTGCAAGTCAATATCGATATTTAACCCTTTAGGTTCCAAACAATTAAGGGTCCTAATCCAAAATGTCTCCCTTTTTCTAAGGTTTAAAAGCCTGTTGGTGTCCCATATGTTGGGTTTAACCCATTCTATGATTTTAACAGATAAATCAGACGGATTGCAATTATGAAAGAGCTTAAAATGACGTGAAACACTGTGGTTCTCCAAACCTGATTCTATATTTCTTATGTGTTCCCTAATTCTGTATTTTATTTTGCGCTTGGTGCGACCTATATAAATTAACCCACATTTGCATATTAGTTGGTAAACTACATATGTGGTATGGCAGGTGCACCTGTCCTTGCAGGGGTATCTTTTTGTTCCATCATGATTGAAAAAATAGGTGGAATTACTGTTTATTATAGGACATAGAACACAATCAAGGGTTTTGCAAGGGTATAGACCATTCTTTTCCCCACACCATCTATTCACTGTTGTAAAGTTAGAATTAGTTTTTCTTAATTTAGTTGGTGCAATATAATTCTTAATGTCCTTATTTTTCCTAAAGATGACACTAGGTTTGTCACCTGCAATCTGCTTCAGAACAGGATCAAGTTTGAGAACATTCCAATGTTTTCTCAATATTCTTTGAATCTTTTGGTGTTGGTTGTTATATTGGGTTACAAATTTGGGAGCATTTTTTCTATCTTTTTTCAAATGGTTATTACCATTTTGTGTATTGTTAATTAGAGAAGCCCTATCCATCATATCAACCTTATATTTGCAATCTTCTAAATGTTTGGAGTTATAACCCTTCTCTATGAATTTACCCATAAGTATACTGGATTCCTCATTATAGTGCTCTATATTTGTGCAATTTCGTTTAATTCTTTGAAATTGTCCCAGGGGAATGTTCTGTTTCCATTGTCTTAGGTGTCCACTTTTAATGTTTAATAGACTATTCCTGTCAGTGGATTTACGATGGTTCTTAACTGCTACTGTATTAGAAAGTTCGTTATGATAAAGGGTGAGGTCTAGAAAGGGTATTGATTTCAATGATTTTTCCATAGTAAATTTTAGATTATAAGTATTATTATTTATATATTTTTAAAAATCATCTATAATGTTTTCAGGGCCTTGCCAGATCATAATGATGTCATCAATATAGCGATGGTATTTAATGACATTTGATTCATAAGGGTTATTGTTCCAAACCAAATTGTCCTCAAAGTGTGACATATACAGATTTGCATACGATGGGGCAAATGTAGTCCCCATCGCTGTACCCTGATGCTGTCTATAGAATCTTCCTTCAAATAAAAAATAATTATGGTTCAAAATAAATGATATTCCATCAGCCAGGAATTCTATTTGTTTTTCTGCAAACCTATTCTTACTAAGTGTATCGTTAATGACAGACACCCCTTTTGTGTGGGGGATACTTGTGTATAACGATGAAACATCACACGTGACCCAAACATAGCTTGATTCCCATTTAAAACCTTCAAATTTCTGGATGACATCTATCGTGTCTCTGAGATAGGCTCTAGTGTGAGTGACAATGGGCTGTAAAAAATAGTCAATATATTTAGATAAGTTGTCACATAAAGAGCCTATCCCAGAGACAATGGGTCTACCTGGGGGATTTTTGTTAAAATACAGCCATATGAACATATTCAACAGTGGCAGGAGATGAATACTAATATTCAGAGTAGAGTTGACACCTTCTCTAAGGAGTTAGAAACTGCAAAAATTAAAAAATTGCAGAGGGATCTTGAGGATTTTAAATCAGACAAAGTCTACTCATATAACAAAAAAAACTCTGTAAACAATTCAGTTTCTAACAGAGAAAAAGAGCTAAGTGAAAGTTTAACTCCTAATTCAGATTTAACGGGTTATAAACAGAATACCAATTACCACACTAGAGAATCCAAACAGTTAAAACCCATAGAGCAATATAAAGCAAAAGATGGAACCAATAATAGTTATAGAAATGTTAATAATCAGAATCAACACAATAGTCCGTATAATTATTATAACAAACAAATTAGAAATATACAACAGAACACTAGGGATTGTCCCTCATTTGATTCTGAACAAAATTTCCATCATGGGAATAGGTACCATGCTTTGGATAAACAACCCCAATCACCTGTATGGCACCATCTGGGAGCCAGACCTAGATGGGACAATACCAACTATCAGGGGAGACCATCACCTAGACAAAATACATATGCTTCTCATACAAATAAGAACAAAAACTATGCGAACAACACTCATCAACGTAGGACTAGCACTTCTAATACTAATCCTTTTTTAGGGATTCCACCCTGGAGACAGCAGGGGGGGGGGGGGGGGGGGGAACATACAGAATTCACTCCCAAACCAACCCCTGAACCAACGAAACCCAAAAAGACCTCACGAAGAGGAGGACCTAGAGGTAATAGAGGGGGAATCAAACAAAGAAAAAAGAAACAGAGAGCATTGGAATTAGAAGAAGGGACTAAACTTATTTTTAACTTATCAGATAGAGTGTTTGATAAACATGAACTTGAATTGTTAGCAAAGGGTATGAATTTTGCGCCAAACAGTGGCCCTAACCATTTTAACTTGTATATAGATTTTCAGAGGTTTATACGTAATTTAACATTAAAAAGGTATTTTTTCAAACAGTCAGATATCTATCACCCGCATCCAGTATCATCATTGACTAAGGATGATGATGAAATTCTGAATAGTTTAATCACACTAAATGACAATAATTTTGATTCTCAATCACTTGATATAATATCTGATACAGTAGAAAATCTAGATTTTTCAATATATGAAGAGAATAAGGACTTTTCTATAAAACATTGTGATCTAAAGAAAAAGTCTATCTTTTATCCACAGCACACTCAGTCTGAATATATAAAAATATTTAACAAATTAGTATGTGAGGACCTAGTAGTTTATCTGACCAATCTAAAATAGGTGACAATCTATCAAAGAAAGAGTGTGAGGCCCTAAATAATTTAAGTAAATGTACCGATGTGGTTTTTAGGGCAGCCGAAAAGGGTGGGGGAATTGTTGTCCAAAACAGGGGGGACTATTTGAAAGAAGCAGACAGACTTTTATCTGACTCTACCACCTATATAAAATTAACATTTAATCCTACCAATAAATATAAAGCAGAATTATTAGAATTTTTAAATATGGCTAAAATCAATGGTGTTCTCAATTTGAATGAATATAACTTTCTATATGAAGTAGCCCCTAAGATATCTTGTTTTTATCACCTACCCAAGGTGCATAAGGACTCCAAAAATCCCCCAGGTAGACCCATTGTCTCTGGGATAGGCTCTTTATGTGACAACTTATCTAAATATATTGACTATTTTTTACAGCCCATTGTCACTCACACTAGAGCCTATTTCAGAGACATGATAGATGTCATCCAGAAATTTGAAGGTTTTAAATGGGAATCAAGCTATGTTTGGGTCACGTGCGATGTTTCATCGTTATACACAAGTATCCCCCACACAAAAGGGGTGTCTGTCATTAACGATAAACTTAGTAAGAATAGGTTTGCAGAAAAACAAATAGAATTCCTGGCTGATGGAATATCATTTATTTTGAACCATAATTATTTTTTATTTGAAGGAAGATTCTATAGACAGCATCAGGGTACAGCGATGGGGACTACGTTTGCCCCATCATATGCAAATCTGTATATGTCACACTTTGAGGACAATTTGGTTTGGAACAATAACCCTTACGAATCAAATGTCATTAAATACCATCGCTATATTGATGACATCATTATGATCTGGCAAGGCCCTGAAAACATTATAGATGATTTTTTAAAATATATAAATAATAATACTTATAATCTAAAATTTACTATGGAAAAATCATTGAAATCAATACCCTTTCTAGACCTCACCCTTTATCATAACGAACTTTCTAATACAGTAGCAGTTAAGAACCATCGTAAATCCACTGACAGGAATAGTCTATTAAACATTAAAAGTGGACACCTAAGACAATGGAAACAGAACATCCCCCTGGGACAATTTCAAAGAATTAAACGAAATTGCACAAATATAGAGCACTATAATGAGGAATCCAGTATACTTATGGGTAAATTCATAGAGAAGGGTTATAACTCCAAACATTTTGAAGATTGCAAATATAAGGTTGATATGATGGATAGGGCTTCTCTATATTAGAAATATAGAATCAGGTTTGGAGAACCACAGTGTTTCACGTCATTTTAAGCTCTTTCATAATTGCAATCCGTCTGATTTATCTGTTAAAATCATAGAATGGGTTAAACCCAACGTATGGGACACCAATAGGCTTTTAAACCTTAGAAAAAGGGAGACATTTTGGATTAGGACCCTTAATTGTTTGGAACCTAAAGGGTTAAATATCGATATTGACTTGCAAGCATTTCTTTAACTTATCATCATTGATTTTATACAATATGGGTTTTTTAATAAATTGTATGTAGTATTTATTGTGTATATTTATATGAATTTTAGGTATAACACATATATATAGTATGTATCGCATTCAGCGTATTTTTAAAGCTTATTAATGTTTCTTAAATATGGGATGTATGCTTTTTTAAAAATTATTGGTTTTATATTTATGAATATCAATTGTATTTTTAGAATGATATGTAAATATATATTAATTGGTATCATTATTAATATTTTTGGGTTTCAATAGATAAGGGATTTGTTTAGAACTGAATTATATTTGTAGAGCATTATTATTGCATAACCTCTGAAGAAATCAAGCCCTTATAATTTCTGACATTTACCGATACTTACGCTATCATAAGCGTCTGTTTATGTTCCCCATTTGCAGTATCGTGCATATCATTACTATCTCTTACCACATTGGTGGAAAATGTGGGAGTGCTAACACACACAACCTACAAGAGGATATGCACGCTACTAGCAAATCACTCTTGAGAAAGTCCCTACGTCACTGGGACGAAACGCGTAGAGCCCCGCCCCCTATATGTCAGTTGTTTGATCCAGTGAGGCCGTCCTCAGTTCTTAGCCTGCAGCATAGAACTTTTGGATTTGGGAGCCTAGGATCATTTATGCTTGCCGGATAAGGTATTATATCGTTACCCTTGTTATTTTCCAAACGGACTTTTGCACCTTTTGCCAGCCTGGTTTCTGGCATTCTTTGGGAACGTATGCCGGCTGTCTGCTTGCTTCATCCTTGGAGTGAATGAGGATACACGTCTGTCTGGTTTTCTTCTGGAACTCCTTTCTGGACACACTCGAAGAGGGGATAAGTTGCTAAGTGTCACTGATACACTACATGCTTTTTTATATTTTATATTTAGTGAGTTGCCACTTGTCTTTTTTTTTTTAATGTCATTAAATTTTGTTACACCCTGCATTTGAGTCTGCGCTCCTCTCCTCTATCTTTTTAGATAGTTTGTTTTCCTGTGGGAGACAAAGAAAAAACATCAAGAGACAAACAAATAAGACAGATAAATAATATAATTATAATTATGGTAACATTTTAAACTAGCATCTGTACTGTGTAGAGTACGTTACCCAATGTCCAAGGGTCAGTCGATATCTTTCCAGGTTCCTGAGATGACTAGATATTTCTGCTTAAGTAAATAGATTGCAGAGAACAGTAAAAATAAAGATAAGAAGAGATAACAAAGACAAGCAATGTAATGACCGATGGGTCAGTTCACAGAATATATCCTTCATCTCTGAGAATTAGGCATCTTTAATGTACGATGAAACGTCTTTCCTTATGGCTTGGTAGCTGAAAGTTTGTGGTAAAGAATGCCAAGCAGGCCCTGTAGCATTGAGTTTCTCAGGTTTTTCAACAGTAGGGTTAGGTTGGTTTGAGGAGGGGAGTAATTTCAGCGACTGCAGTAACTTAGTTCCCTGATCTGGAGTGGTCTTGGAGTAGGAGGAGTCTTCAATTTGAAAAAAGAGCTTGACTGGAAATCCCCATCTGTATTTAATATTATTGTTACGGAGGCATTGTGTAACTTGTTGAAAGGAGCGTCTCCTGGACAAGGTATGGGAGGATAAGTCTGGGAAGATATGTATGGCTTGGAATGGGTCTTTTAAGTTCCTGTTCTGAAATGCAGCTCTAAGGATCCTTTCTTTAAATGTATAATAGTGCAGGTGAACAATTACATCTCTGGGTGAACCTGAAGGTGAATTCCTCGGTCTGAGAGCTCGATGAGCTCTATCCATAAGGGCTTCCTGGTCTTGTATGGGACTTAGGAGCTCTCCGAATAAACCAAGCAGGTATTTAGTGAGGTCAGAGGTGCCGACATCTTCCAGAATGCCTCTTATTCTTATATTGTTACGGCATGACCTGTCTTCTTGGTCTGCTATTTTGGATTCTAAATCTGAAATCATCTCAGCGAGAGATTGAGTATAGGCGAGAAGGTTGGAGTGGTCTAGGTGGAGATCCTCCTGTTTCTTTTCTAAAGTTTCTGTTTTCCCGCCTAGCGAGGAGATATCTCTCTTAAGTTCAGAAACTGACATCTTAAGTTCTTGTTTGAGAGAGGAATGGTGGGAGTCCATCTTGTCCGATAGCTCTTTAATGGAGTCTAAAATGGAGGCAGAAGTATTGGAGGATCTCTCGCTAGAGTGAGTTATGACCCTGTGAAGTCCTTTGGAGGATACTATTGAGTCTCTCAAGTCCTCGTCTGACATGTCCTGCTAGTAGAGATTTTTGTTGGGGAAATGATCTGAGAGAGTCCGTTTTGGGAGATCACAATGTTTCTGCTTCTTCTTCTGTGAGTGAGCCATGTTATAAAAAGTAGATAGCAAACTTTCTTTCTGTGATTGAGTGAGCTTGCCTCCACGGTGGTTAGCAGGTGGAGAAATCGGGTCCGGCACCCCTACATGAAAGGCTTAGCACATCATAGTATCAGAGGTGGGTAGGTCTTAAAAAGGATTGTTCCAGAAATCTTGTTCACTATGTAGTAAACCTGTTGAAAGATCTCATAGACTATAAGTAGTTTGCTTCTCTCCAGGGGAGGTAGCTCTCTTCCGAGCGAGTAGGGAATAAGGAACTTGGGGTATGACCCGTAGGCACTAAGGGCCGATGGAAAAGGGGGGAGAGAAGACAGATAGCTACTATATGTGATTGCCCTATTTTAGCTGGTGGTAGGATGAGTGATTAGAGAGGGTACATTCTTAGATTGATCTCTTGGTACTACAAGTTTGCGAAAGAAGTCAGGCCAGAATACAGAGCCAGTCTGCAGGGTTGAGTGTATTAACAGTAATGGTTGAATATAATGAGTAAGGTTAGCACCGAGGGACTTACTGGCTATCTGAATTTTGGTGCAGGGTAGTGCAACAGAGATTGTTATCTTGAATGGTTTCAAACGTGAGGTAGCTAAAATTCAATTATCTTCACTGGTTCTCTCCCTTTGTTCCCCTCTGAAGTTAGCAAAAGAGACCAGGTGAAGAGGGTGTCAGTAGGGAGCCATTAGGCCTCTATAGGTTACTTGGCCTGAAAAGTTACTGTCTCTGAGGGTGTACACATAGGGCTTATGAGAATGTGACTGTCCCGCAGCAATCCAAGCTGGCTTTCACTGGCCACAGTGATTTCTAGGGGACGTGTAGCGTTATCCAATGGCCAGCTCACACTACCAAACTGAGGATAAGTAAAGTACAATCCTACCTCCCCCAACCATTTACCGTCAAGTTCCTTGCTGTTTCGTCAGGAGACGGGCCTCCGGTGTGTAGACCGATGAGATAGTTGTCAACTGGGAGCCGTCAAGAGGATTGCGACATATAGTTGGGGGGCCGTAATTATGTCACCTTTCTATGTGAGGGGAGAGCGGTAGCAGGTGAGTTAGTCCGCGGTCTATCCTCTGTTGGTGTTTCCCGCTGTGCTCTTAAGTAGTGCCGATGGCCACCCCGGCGCCTCTCTCACCTCCGCTCAACCGGCTGTTCGGGATCCTACTGTCCTCTAATCCAGGTGAGAGGTTTTTTGCCGGTAGTGGGTTGTAGATGGCAGATAAGAAGGGCAATCAGGTAGAAGTAGTAAGTTTGCTGAGTGGCGCCAAAAAGTACCGGGAAGGGACCAGAAGCTGTTCACTATCACTGTTAGAGAAAATATCAGCCGACCATAAATAAGACTTCTAGTCTTCCCTATGCCGAGTTTTTCTTCCAATTACCCTGCTAATATGGTAGTAATAAAATTAAGGATGTAGTGTCCGGTAATAGTAGGGGTAAAAACTCCAAAGAATGTATTAAATAAGCACTTGGTCTTCAGAGCTTTCTATAAATGCAGCCACCTTTTAGCGTGGCAAGCTCCGCCCCCTAGTTTAGTAATTTTTAATAAGGTTAAATAGTAGATTTAAATAATTTGAGTAGGGTTAGGGTTTTTTAATATGTAATTTAGTTAATTTAATTGGTAGTTTAATTTAATTGTAGTATAATAGTTAGGGTAGGTTAATTAATAGTTTTAAAATAGTTTATTTTAATTCTACAGGTAAGTTTAAATTTATTTTAAGATACGGATGTGGTAATTTTAATTTAAAGTTAGCGACTTGTTAGATCTAGGGGTTAATAGCTTTATTTAGTTTATGGCGATGTGGGGGGCTGGTGGTTTAGGGGTTAATAGGTTTAGTTAGTCGTAGTGATGTGGGAGGCCAGAGCTTTAGGGGTTAATACGTTTATTTAGTGGCGGTGGGGTACGGGAGCGGCGGGATAGGGGTTAATAACTTTATTTAGATTGCGGCAGGGTCCGGGAGCGGCAGGATAGGGGTTAATAACTTTATTTAGTGGCAGCGGGGTCCGGAAGCAGCGGGATAGTGGTTAATAACTTTATTTAGAGGTGGCGGAGTCCGGGAGCGGCGGGATAGGGGTTAAACATTTTAGTATAGTGGCGGCGTTTAGTGACAGGGTATAAATAAAGTTTGTAAAAAGCTGAATAGAAGCAAGATTGATGACTATTAGTTTACAACAGTCCGATGCGCATCGCCCCGTACTTGGTGCATGGCTTTTTTCCGGCTTTTTTTTATAAATATGGAGATCGTATTCAGGTCCGCGGCCACGATGTTAGGCGATGTTAGGCGAGCGTATTGGTGCCATCAAATTCAAGAAAGTTGATGGCTTGGCCAATCTTTATTTAAAATCTTCTTAATAAACTTATAATTAGAGTTATATTGGGTAATGAATTTTAATTTATTAGGAACCGGTGTATTTCCTTTATTTTTCTTTGGTTCCAAAATTGTGTTCCAATCTACTATTCGTGCTCTATGATAGCTATTTTTTATTAGATTTGCGGGATATCCTTTCTTTAAAAATCTATTGATTAAAATTTCACTTTGTATATCAAACATTTCTACGGAGTGTCAATTTCTACAGATCCTTCAGAATTGACTATATGGCACATTAGTCTTCCAGCTCTTTAGGTGATGATATTGATAATATTAAAATACTACACATTGTTAGTTCACTTTTTAGTTAATTCAACTTAGGTTTCATATCATCCATGTTCACATGTATTCATTTTCAATTATGTAGGTCTGTGTTTTTACCTTCAGATGTCAGTTGCCATGGTAACACTACAGGCAGCCCTAGTTCATGAACTCCTTACAACGGTTTTGTCTCTATGGATGCAGCAGTTTTCAAAGTTAGAAAAAACTTTTTCTTTTATTCCAAGCCCACCAGCTCTTTTGGAGATTCTATAGTTGGTTTTAGTCACAATTTTTAACACACACGTACTTGCCTTATCAAGATTATCGGAGCTGGAATGTATTGTATTGTTTCTACAATGGTGACTGCATTTGTGATTTTAATTGCAGGTCAAAAATAACTTTTAGATTTATGACATGCAGCTTGCTTCAATTTTAATTAAAATTAACATTTTATTTTTTTGGCTTATGTGGATCTCATATGTGTTTTTATATTTCATGTTTTATTAGTATCTGTATTTTACTGTATCCCACAAACACATCCTTTGTTCTGATATATTATATGTTTATGTATGCATATGTTTTATATTAATGGTTTATTCATTTGTGTTTTATTTGTAACTTACTGAGATTGCAGAGGGAGTGGTTAGTGACGTTTTACCATTTCTCTAATTAAACTGTCCACTACCAGCTGCAAATGTTTTTTTTAGGTTTGTATATATGAAGGTAGCTTAGGAGGTAAATGTGATATGCCTGAGGAATCTGCTGGGAAGCAGAGAAACGCGTTGTTGGTCTATATGACCTTTTTAACCATTTTATCTTTTTGTTGATTACATTTATATTCAACCTTCAGCAAACTGGTTCCTGCTTTGCTATCTTTAACACACCTAACATTGGAGTTCCAGATTGCGGGAGAATAGTGAGCTGAAGCACTACAAATCTTCAGTCTGCGTCTATAAGCACAATTGAGTGATACTACAAAATGTGAGTACCCTGTATATATTTTAACCAATAGGAGCACCATTTTGAATTGCTGATACACACAAAAGGCGCACTTTTGTTTGCTTTCTTTGCAGAAATGTTTGATCAAAGAGGAATATAGAGTACTGTCCATCCTCTTGTAGAGTGCTAAGCTCCCAATACAACGTATCATGTAGGACAGACATTGATAAATCGGCCCCATAAAGTTCTATTTATCACTAATATATAGTCCTTCTACAGTGTGCAGGACACAAATTTATATATTTATGTGCATTTAATGTATGCTATTCCGTAGAGCTAACGATCTGCAGGAAAAGTGAGGAAATGCAAAATCTAGAAATCGCATTCTGCAAATGTTTATATCTAATTCGTTCTCCCATTGTCATGATTGTAAGTTTCAGTACAGTTGTCTTCAGAAGGAATTGCATAGTTATAACTGGGATTTCAAAGTGAATGTTGTCTTCTCAACCGTAATTTCAAACAAAACCGCTTCATTGTTACCAGGATTTCACTGCTGTTGAGTCTTGTTTGTTAGTGACCAAAATTATGTTGTTGTTTTTTTATTTTTAAAATAAGAAGGTGCAAAATTCTTGTTTATAAACAATGAGATTTACAATATCCAGAACCTTGTGTTGCAATCTACTTACATTAATAGAAATTGCGCAAAGAAAGAACCTGCTCATGAAAGTGTGGTTTTCTAGTTTTGGCAACATTTTTGTGTCTACATTATTGCAATGGAAGAAACCTTGTCACTTAACTGGTTAACACTTTACATTATGAGAACTGTTAAAATCCTGTTTTAGAAGATGAGATAAGTTCTGGCCAACTCCTTTGGGCAGAAACCTGTAGTGTTCTTCTTGATTTCAACAATGAAATAATACTTTCTCAATTTATATTTGGAATATTAATAAAAAAATCTTTTAAAATATTAAAGGTGTCAAAATAATCTTTGATCAAACATGCCCAGTATACCCATCTAGACCAGCATTAGGGGAGTGATATTGTTCATTTTCAACCAATGAGCAAGGTTCTATGTCTTTACCCATCATGTACATATACAAATGGCATTCATATGATTTACGTTATCAGGATGGATTTGGATTACTGGTTAATTATATGCTAATGCAAATGGTTTAATTCTAAACTATAGTGTAACCTTAAGAGGTGTGAAGCACTATTGTATATGTCAGTTTTGTTTGGATTCCAATAACAAGTACATAACAAACAAAACCCCATTCTCAGGAATTTTTGAGTGAAAACTCATTTTGGTTTGTGGTCTTTTAGCAACTGGAGATTGGATTGTGATCACTCAAAAAAAACATGCTTCCCATAACAGCCGAAACCTTGTTATCAGGAGCCGATATCTGAAAGATTGAAATTGACTTCTATAATAGTATAGTTATTTATATTTGTTTTAGAGAAAAGATGTAGTCATATCATGCAATCAACCTCTAGAGGGAGCTTTAGAGTTCAGTAGCTTCAGGTATTTTAGTATTAGCAAATCTAGACAGCATGACAGTTATATATCAAGAACTGTTGCTTCATAAAGAAGACTGGAAAGAATCTAACAATGCATCATTCATAGATGACAAAAAAACAATTCAAGATTTCTTTCCTTTTTTTTAAAAAAAACAATGACAACACAGCTCTGCAAATCAGTTTAAAAAATATATCATTTTCTTGTCCCCTTTAAGTTAATTAACTTAATGAGAAATTATTACATTAGATGTATGTATAAAGTTAAATATGCAATAAAGCTAAAATGAAATAATTTCATTATTAGGTTAAGTACTACAATGAGAATGAAAACATTTTTAGATTAAGATCTGATTAACACTTAGTAAAAGAACTAAGTAAACGAGATAAAGCTAAAGTGGATGATATATTTATTTTAAAGCTTTGTTAGAGAACTGACAGTCAGATTAACAGGGGTCATGTAATATCATTGCTAGAGTGTGTACTGAGAGGAGAAGGAATAATTATGGCGGAAAAGGATATAAAACACACCCACATACAAAATATCTAAAGCTGTAAGAAACAGGGGCATTACAAAGTTTTTCACATATCTCCATGGTTTTAAAACATACACAGTAGACATTAAATTAAAGCATGCTGGCTTACAGGGATTTCACATACCCATTAATGTAGTTTCTCTGCAATTTATAATTTCATATGTGACTTAAAGGGACAGTCAAGTCAAAATTAAACTTTCCTCATTCAGATAGAGTTTAGAGAAAGAAACTCCCCTCTAAAGGAGGAGTTGGGTGAGGGGAAAGCTAGAACTCTCAAAAAAGGGGGTCCCAACAGGGTAAGCCTATGTATCCCTGTAGGGCAGTGCCTAGATACCGGGTTAAAGTATCATAAAAACTAAGAGAAAATAGGAGGTATTGTATGGAACACTTTCATTAAGAGTCTAGGTATTCATATCATAGAGGGAGCTTGAGGACTCATGCCATATAAAATATAACTTTTATTGATTCATTATAAAATTCTAGGCAGTGCAAATTAAAAAAAGGAAATCCATGTAATGTACAGGCAGTGTCCTGATCTGATAACAAATGTAACATTTATGTGGCAATTAATTAGAGAAGATTGCACTAGCAATATGTGTGCGGTCTCCCACCAGGGTTACTTATAAATGTGGAGAACGATAGGAGCAGATAAAACTGCTCAGAATATCAGCTGACCTATGTTACACAGTGACCAGTTCTGGAAGCAAAATTAAATGGGAAACTCAGGGAGTTAGAATTGGAAAGCTTAAATTTAAGCTCAGGACTATTATACCATTAGTATAATAGTCCTAAGCAGTTTTTAGTCTGAGCAGTTTTATCTGCTCCTATCGGTCTCAGGTATTAAATAGGTTCAGATGCAAAAACTGAAAGTCCTGCTTTCTCTGGAATGCCAATGTGGAATTGACTCCATGTAAGGTATTGGGAGTGTTACCATGCAAATATATATACAGTATATACATATGAAACTGAACGGTTTCATGAATGTGTCTGATTACTTTATTTCAAAATTAAACAAACAGCTCTGAATTTTGCTTAGGACTGGGTGCGAATAGTATTTCTCTTGTAAGGTGTATCCAGTCCACGGATCATCCATTAATTGTGGGATATTCTCATTCCCAACAGGAAGTTGCAAGAGGACACCCACAGCAGAGCTGTAATATAGCTCCTCCCCTAACTGTCATACCCAGTCACAGGGGCGGACTGGGCCAGGGGGCAGAGAGGCAATTGCCCCCCAGGCTGCCCTAAATCATGTTAAAAACGGCTGCTGCTTTTTTTTTTTTTTTTCTTTTTTTTTTATTGTAATTTTAATAACGGCCAGCAGGGGGAGCAGCTGTACACACATAAGCAGCAGTGGAGCAGCCTTTCTCTCTATGGCCTAGATTTGGAGTTTGGCGGTAGATGGGCTGTTAACGCTCCGCGGGCTTTTTTCTGGCCGCACCATAAATTTAACTCTGGTATCGAGAGTTCAAACAAATGCTGCGTTAGGCTCCAAAAAAGGAGCGTAGAGCATTTTTACCGCAAATGCAACTCTCGATACCAGAGTTGCTTACGGACGCGGCCAGCCTCAAAAACGTGCTCATGCACGATATCCCCATAGGAAACAATGGGGCTGTTTGAGCTGAAAAAAAACCTAACACCTGCAAAAAAGCAGCGTTCAGCTCCTAACGCAGCCCCATTGTTTCCTATGGGGAAACCCTTCCTACGTCTGCACCTAACACTCTAACATGTACCCCGAGTCTAAACACCCCTACCCTTACACTTATTAACCCCTAATCTGCCGCTCCCGCTATCGCTGACCCCTGCATATTTTTTTTAACCCCTAATCTGCCGCTCCGTAAACCGCCGCAACCTACGTTATCCCTATGTACCCCTAATCTGCTGCCCTAACATCGCCGACCCCTATATTATATTTATTAACCCCTAATCTGCCCCCCACAACGTCGCCGACACCTGCCTACACTTATTAACCCCTATTCTGCCGAGCGGACCTGAGCGCTACTATAATAAAGTTATTAACCCCTAATCTGCCTCACTAACCCTATCATAAATAGTATTAACCCCTAATCTGCCCTCCCTAACATCGCCGACACCTAACTTCAATTATTAACCCCTAATCTGACGACCGGAGCTCACCGCTACTATAATAAATGTATTAACCCCTAAAGCTAAGTCTAACCCTAACACTAACACCCCCCTAAGTTAAATATAATTTAAATCTAATGAAATAAATTAACTCTTATTAAATAAATTATTCCTATTTAAAGCTAAATACTTACCTGTAAAATACATCCTAATATAGCTACAATATAAATTATAATTATATTATAGCTATTTTAGGATTTATATTTAGTTTACAGGCAACTTGGTAATTATTTTAACCAGGTACAATAGCTATTTAATAGTTACCTAGTTAAAATAATAACAAATTTACCTGTAAAATAAATCCTAACCTAAGATATAATTAAACCTAACACTACCCTATCAATAAATTAATTAAATAAACTACCTACAATTACCTACAATTAACCTAACACTACACTATCAATACATTAATTAAACACAATTCCTACAAATAAATACAATTAAATAACCTAGCTAAAGTACAAAAAATAAAAAAGAACTAAGTTACAAAAAATAAAAAAATATTTACAAACATAAGAAAAATATTACAACAATTTTAAACTAATTACACCTACTCTAAGCCCCCTAATAAAATAACAAAGCCCCCCAAAATAAAAAATTCCCTACCCTATTCTAAATTAAAAAAGGTAAAAGCTCTTTTACCTTACCAGCCCTGAACAGGGCCCTTTGCGGGGCATGCCCCAAGAATTTCAGCTCTTTTGCCTGTAAAAAAAAACATACAA
The DNA here is from genome assembly GCF_027579735.1 of Bombina bombina. Lineage (NCBI taxonomy): Eukaryota > Metazoa > Chordata > Amphibia > Anura > Bombinatoridae > Bombina > Bombina bombina. The sequence continues at coordinate 1,062,804,432 of NC_069502.1, read as the reverse complement.
TACCCCCCCCCCAACATTACAACCCACCACCCACATACCCCTAATCTAACCCAAACCCCCCTTAAATAAACCTAACACTAAGCCCCTGAAGATCTTCCTACCTTGTCTTCACCATCCAGGTTCACCGATCCGTCCTGAAGAGCTCCTCCGATGTCCTGATCCAAGCCCAAGCGGGGGGCTGAAGAGGTCCATGATCCGGTCAAAGTCTTCATCCAAGCGGGGCAGAAGAGGATCTTCCATCCGATTGAAGTCTTCATCCAAGCAGCATCCATCCGGAGCGAAGCGGCAGGATCCTGAAGACCTCCAGCGCGGAACATCCATCCGGCTGATCGGAACAGCCAATAGAATGCGAGCTCAATCTGATTGGCTGATTGGATCAGCCAATCGGATTGAACTTGATTCTGATTGGCTGATTCCATCAGCCAATCAGAAAATTCCTACCTTAATTCCGATTGGCTGATAGAATCCTATCAGCCAATCGGAATTCGAGGGACGCCATCTTGGATGACGTCCCTTAAAGGAACAGTCATTCGTCGTTCAGTCGTCGGGCCGGATGGATGTTCCGCGCTGGAGGTCTTCAGGATCCTGCCGCTTCGCTCCGGATAGAAGACCATAGAAGATGCCGCCTGGATGAAGACTTCAATCGGATGGAAGATCCTCTTCTGCCCCGCTTGGATGAAGACTTTGACCGGATCATGGACCTCTTCAGCCCCCCGCTTGGGCTTGGATCAGGACATCGGAGGAGCTCTTCAGGACGGATCGGTGAACCTGGATGGTGAAGACAAGGTAGGAAGATCTTCAGGGGCTTAGTGTTAGGTTTATTTAAGGGGGGTTTGGGTTAGATTAGGGGTATGTGGGTGGTGGGTTGTAATGTTGGGGGGGGGTATTGTATGTTTTTTTTTACAGGCAAAAGAGCTGAAATTCTTGGGGCATGCCCCGCAAAGGGCCCTGTTCAGGGCTGGTAAGGTAAAAGAGCTTTTACCTTTTTTAATTTAGAATAGGGTAGGGAATTTTTTATTTTGGGGGTCTTTGTTATTTTATTAGGGGGCTTAGAGTAGGTGTAATTAGTTTAAAATTGTTGTAATATTTTTCTTATGTTTGTAAATATTTTTTTATTTTTTGTAACTTAGTTCTTTTTTATTTTTTGTACTTTAGCTAGGTTATTTAATTGTATTTATTTGTAGGAATTGTGTTTAATTAATGTATTGATAGTGTAGTGTTAGGTTAATTGTAGATAATTATAGGTATTTTATTTAATTAATTTATTGATAGTGTAGTGTTAGGTTAATTGTAGGTAATTGTAGGTAGTTTATTTAATTAATTTATTGATAGGGTAGTGTTAGGTTTAATTATATCTTAGGTTAGGATTTATTTTACAGGTAAATTTGTTATTATTTTAACTAGGTAACTATTAGATAGCTATTGTACCTGGTTAAAATAATTACCAAGTTGCCTGTAAACTAAATATAAATCCTAAAATAGCTATAATATAATTATAATTTATATTGTAGCTATATTAGGATGTATTTTACAGGTAAGTATTTAGCTTTAAATAGGAATAATTTATTTAATAAGAGTTAATTTATTTCGTTAGATTTAAATTATATTTAACTTAGGGGGGTGTTAGTGTTAGGGTTAGACTTAGCTTTAGGGGTTAATCCATTTATTAGAATAGCGGTGAGGTCCGGTCGTCAGATTAGGGGTTAATAATTGAAGTTAGGTGTCGGCGATGTTAGGGAGGGCAGATTAGGGGTTAATACTATTTATGATAGGGTTAGTGAGGCGGATTAGGGGTTAATAACTTTATTATAGTAGCGCTCAGGTCCGCTCAGCAGATTAGGGGTTAATAAGTGTAGGCAGGTGTCGGCGACGTTGAGGGGGGCAGATTAGGGGTTAATAAATATAATATAGGGGTCGGCGGTGTTAGGGGCAGCAGATTAGGGGTACATAAGTATAACGTAGGTGGCGGCGCTTTGCGGTCGGCAGATTAGGGGTTAATTATTGTAAGTAGCTGGTGACGACGTTGTGGGGGGCAGGTTAGGGGTTAATAAATGTAATACAAGGCTCGGTGGGGTTAGGGGCAGCAGATTAGGGGTACATAAGTATAACGTAGGTGGCGGTCGGCAGATTAGGGGTTAAAAAATTTTAATCGAGTGTCGGCGATGTGGGGGGAGCTCGGTTTAGGGGTACATAGGTAGTTTATGGGTGTTAGTGTACTTTAGGGTACAGTAGTTAAGAGCTTTATGAACCGGCGTTAGCCCAGAAAGCTCTTAACTCCTGCTATTTTCCTGCGGCTGGAGTTTTGTCGTTAGATGTCTAACGCTCACTTCAGAAACGACTCTAAATACCAGCGTTAGAAAGATCCCATTGAAAAGATAGGATACGCAATTGACGTAAGGGGATCTGCGGTATGGAAAAGTCGCGGCTGAAAAGTGAGCGTTAGACCCTTTAATCACTGACTCCAAATACCGGCGGTAGCCTAAAACCAGCGTTAGGAGCCTCTAACGCTGGTTTTCACGGCTAACGCCAAACTCCAAATCTAGGCCTATGGCACTGAAACTGAAAGGCCATGTGCTGAGGGGGAAGGGCTTAGTGCAGGCTTTCCCTAGTCAAACAGAGCGCAGTCTCAATGAATGGAGGGAAAGGCATCAGTGTGAGCTGCTAGATCATGTGTGGCCACCTCTGCTAACCAGTAAGTACATAAATGTGCTGTCAGCAAGTGTGTGGGGTTTCTTCAGGGGCTGGGCTGCAGTGAAATCCTCATGTAGAATACAGCTAATACTGTGGCTGTGCAGTAAGATCCTCATGTATAATACAGCAAATACTGTGCAGCTTTCATTTTAGCTGAAGCATTGGGATAAGACATTTCAGTTTATGTTGTATCCTACATGGGGAAATAATAATAATAATGTTTAACTGTAGGTAACAGTCCCTTGCTAGACTGTACATTTATATAGAATTCTGCAATGGGAGTGTACTGTATGTGTACCCCAGAGCTAGTGAGCAGTATTTGTCATATATGCATTACTGTGTGATGTGTAACTGTAGGTAACAGCCCCTTGCTAGGCTGTACATTTATATACAATTCTGCAATGGGAGTGTACTGTATGTGTACACCAGAGCTAGTGAGCAGTATTGGTAATATATGCATTACTGTGTGATGTGTAACTGTAGGTAACAGCCCCTTGCTAGGCTGCACATTTATATACAATTCTGCAATGGGAGTGTACTGTATGTGTACCCCAGAGCTAGTGAGCAGTATTGGTCATATATGCATTACTGTGTGATGTGTAACTGTAGGTAACAGCCCCTTGCTAGGCTGTACATTTATATACAATTCTGCAATGGGAGTGTATTGTATGTGTACCCCAGAGCTAGTGAGCAGTATTTGTCATATATGCATTACTGTGTGATGCTTAACTGTAGGTAACAGTCCCTTGCTAGGCTGTACATTTATATACAATTCTGCAATGGGGGGAGTGTATTGTATGTGTACCCCAGAGCTAGTGAGCAGTATTGGTCATATATGCATTACTGTGTGATGCTTAACTGTAGGTAACAGTCCCTTGCTAGGCTGCACATTTATATACAATTCTGCAATGGGAGTGTATTGTATGTGTACCCCAGAGCTAGTGAGCAGTATTGGTCATATATGCATTGCTGTGTGATGTTTAACTGTAGGTAACAGTCCCTTGCTAGGCTGCACATTTATATACAATTCTGCAATGGGAGTGTATTTGTATGTGTACCCCAGAGCTAGTGAGCAGTATTGGTCATATATGCATTGCTGTGTGATGTTTAACTGTAGGTAACAGTCCCTTGCTAGGCTGCACATTTATATACAATTCTGCAATGGGAGTGTATTGTATGTGTACCCCAGAGCTAGTGAGCAGTATTTGTCATATATGCATTGCTGTGTGATGTTTAACTGTAGGTAACAGTCCCTTGCTAGGCTGTACATTTATACACAGTTCTGCAATGGGAGTGTACTGTATGTGTACCCCAGAGCTAGTGAGCAGTATTGGTCATATATGCATTGCTGTGTGATGTTTAACTGTAGGTAACAGTCCCTTGCTAGGCTGCACATTTATATACAATTCTGCAATGGGAGTGTATTTGTATGTGTACCCCAGAGCTAGTGAGCAGTATTGGTCATATATGCATTGCTGTGTGATGTTTAACTGTAGGTAACAGTCCCTTGCTAGGCTGCACATTTATATACAATTCTGCAATGGGAGTGTATTGTATGTGTACCCCAGAGCTAGTGAGCAGGGCTGCATGGAAATATGGAAGCATATTATCTTTTAAAAGCATTTTGTGTTATTGTTAATAAAGATAAACTGTGTCTATGCTGTGTTTTTTCTAAGTTAGTAATTTCATGGTTTCTAGGAGGAATTAGCTAAAAACAGGCTTCCTGAATCATTTTTATTAAAGGGACATGAAAACCATCATTTTACTTTCATGGTTCAGATAGAGCACACAGTTTTAAACAACTTCTTAATTTACTTTTATTATCTAATTTGCTTAGTTCTCTTGGTATCCTTTGCTGAAAAAGATAGCTAGGTAAGCTTAGGATCTGGGAGCTAGCTGCTTATTGGTGGTTGCACATATATATATCTATTGTCATTGGCTTAACAATGTGTTCAGCTAGCTCCTGGTAGTACATTGCTGCTCCTTCAATAAAGGATACCAAGAAAATGAAGCAACATTGATAATAAAAGTACATTGGAAAGATGTTAAAACTGTATGCTCTATCTGAATCTTAAAAGAAAAAAATGGGTTTCATGTCCCTTTAAGTTATTAAACATGTACAGGCATTGTGGAGCTTTTAATTGCATTTGCATTCTTGCAGTATTATTAAAGGGATATGAAACACAAAATTTGTCTTTCATGATTCAGACAGAACATACAATTTTAAACAACTTTACAATTTACTTCTATTTTCTAATTTGCTTTATTCCTTTGAAATGATTTGTTGAAAAGCATATCTAGATATGCTCAGGAGCTTGGAGCTAGCTGCTGATAGGTGGATGAACTTGTATGCCCATTTTAATTGGCTTACAAATGTGTTCAGCTTTCTCCCAGGAGTGCATTGCTGCTTCTTCAATAAAAGATACCAAGCAAATAAAGCAAAATTGATTAGAGAAGTAAATTGGAAAGTTGTTTAAAAATGTATAATCTATCTGAATCATGAAAGAAAATGTTTGGGTTTCATGTCCCTTTAATCTGTAACTTTAAGGGACATGAAACCCAATGGGTTTTTTTTATGATTCAGATAGAGCAAACAGTTTTAAAAAATTATTCCAGTGGACTTACAGTTTTTTTTTATCAAATTTGCTTCATTTTCTTGGTATCTTTTCTTGAAGGGGCAGCATTTCTCTACTGGGAGCTAGATAAACACATTAGGTGAGACAATGACAAGAAGCATATATACAGCCACCAATCAGCCGCTATCTCCCAGTAGTGCATTGCTGCACCTGAACAAACACATAAGCATACAAGCCCAGCTGCTTTATAGATCACCTTCATGAGAGCTGAATTGCAACAGTGCAACTCTTGGTAGGCCCCCCTACCCATTTGTCTTGTAAAAATGAATTTTGTCTCTTAAAAATGAATATTATAGCTATGTTTATAGGGCTGCAGAATATGTTGACGCTCTACAAATAATAATAATAATAAAGGATACCAAGAAAACAAAGCAAATTTGACAATATAAGTAAATTGCAAAGCTGTTTAAAATTGTAAACTCTATCTGAATTGTGAGAAAAAAAATGGGTTTCATGTCCCTTTCAGTGAATTAAGATTAAACTAAAAGACTCTTGTTTACTATATGTAAAAAAATATATATATATAGTAATTTAAATAGGAAAGCAACATGGCTTTAGGTGTACGAGGGCTGCACACACTCCATGCAGCATGAAAAATAATAGGTAATGTGTGATCGCTCTAACTGTAGCTTATTTAGTTTAGAATAATTTTTAGATGTTTTCTTATTTAGTTGTTAATCTGGTGTGTACACACCTACAATTCTACCAGCCTACATGGTCACCATATTTTTAAAGAGGCAATGAATGTGCTAAAAAAAATTTTTAAAAAAAAATCAGTGGTTTAAAGTCATTGCAGAAAAAAATGCTCAAAAGCTTTCCTTTAACCCCTGGAAAAAATCCCCATGGCTGGCACATTCCACCAGCCCACATTTTTTAAGGAATGTAAACACTTTGAGAATACAACATTTTAAATAAAGTCTAGTAAAACACCTTTGCAATAAACTTTCATTATTTTGCACCATTTTCTGCAATTACACTTTCTAATCCCAGTTGGCTTCAGTAAAGGTTATTCCTGGTGGGTCCTGCTGGCTATGGGTCCTGTGGTGGGTCCTGCTGGCTGTGGCGTGCTGTGGGTCCTGTGGCTGTGAGCTGATTTGTTGGTGCAATGGGCCACTTGACTGGATTTGCCCCCCAGGCCTAAGGCTGCCAGCCCTCCCCTGCCCAGTCATTCTCTTGCAACTCTCAACAAGCAAGGACGTTGTAGGAGAGAGTGGTTAAATATAGCTAGTTTATTTTCTTCAATCAAAAGTTTGTTATTTTTAAATAGTACCAGAGTTGTGCTATTTTATCTCAGGCAGTAAATAGAAGAAGAATCTGCCTGAGGTTTCTATGATCTTAGCAGGTTGTAACTAAGATCCATTGCTGTTCTCACATATGTCTGAGGGGATTACACAGATGAGGTAACTTCAGCGAGAGAATGGCGTGCAGTTTATTCTGCTATCAGGTATGTGCAGTTATAATTTTTTCTTGAGATGGAAAACACTAGAAAATGCTGCTGATACCGGATTAATGTAAGTTAAGCCTGAATACAGTGATTTAATAACGACTGGTATCATGCTTACTCCCAGGGGTAATACCCTTATGATATTGCAATATAAAACGTTTGCTGGCATGTTTAATCATTTTTATATATGCTTTGGTGATAAAACTTTATTGGGGCCTAGTTTTTTCCACATGGCTGGCTTAAATTTTGAATAGAAACAGTTCCTGAGGCTTTCCACTGTTGTAGTATAAAAGTTACAGTTGGTGCAGTTAAAATTACAAACTGTGACATCCAGCTTCCCTCAAAGGCCCTCTGAATGCTATAGGACATCTCTAAAGGGCCCAAAGGCTTTCCAAAATCGTTTATTGGGGAAGGTAGGGCCACAGCTTGCTGTGGCAGTTGGTTGTGACTGTTAAAAAACGTCTATTTCGTTTTTTTATCCGTTTTTTGAACTAAGGGGTTAATCATCCATTTGCAAGTGGGTGCAATGCTCTGTTAGCCTATTATACACACTGTAAAAATTGTGTTTGATTTACTGCATTTTTTCAGTGTTTTTCAAATTCTGACAAAATTTGTTTCTCTTAAAGGCACAGTACCGTTTTTTATATTTGCTTGTTAACTTGATTTAAAGTGTTTTCTAAGCTTGCTAGTCTCATTGCTAGTCTGTATAAACATGTCTGACATAGAAGAAACTCCTTGTTTATTATGTTTAAAAGCTATGGATGGTGGAACCCCCTCTTAGAATGTGTACCAAATGTACTGATTTCATTTTATGCAATAAAGATCATTTTCTGTCTTTAAAAAATGTATCACCAGAGGAATCTGACAAGGGGGAAGTTATGCCGACTAACTCTCCCCACGTGTCAGACCCTTTGACTCCCGCTTAAGGGACTCACGCTCAAATGGCGCCAAGTACATCTAGGGCGCCCATAGCGTTTACTTTACAAGACATGGCGGTAGTCATGGATAATACACTGTCAGCGGTATTAGCCAGACTACCTGAACTTAGAGGTAAGCGAGATAGCTCTGGGGTGAGACAAAATGCAGAGCATACTGACGCTTTAAGAACCATGTCTGATACTGCCTCACAATATGCAGAAGCTGAGGAAAGTGAGCTTCAGTCAGTGGGTGATGTTAATGACTCAGGAAAGATACCTGATTCTAATATTTCTACATTTAAATTTAAGCTTGAACACCTCCGCGTGTTGCTTAGGGAGGTTTTAGCTGCTCTGAATGACTGTGATACCATTGCAGAGGGGGTGACAAGTATAAAATTCTGAGCAGAAATGAAATGTATTGGATCTTCAGGTTGGAGACCAGGGTCCCACAAGGTTTCAACTCTGAGTATGATCTTATTAACCACTGGCAAGTTTAAATTGTGTAGCTGTTTAAGAGATTTTTATCTCTGTCATCCAGACGGTATCACACTGCTAAATGAGGTAGCTTGTATGCATCAAAAGCTTTCTTCCATATTTTGTGTTACCTAACTAGTATTACCAACAATCCCGAATAGAATTTTGACATTAAGTCTAATAGATTTGATGGGGCATGTAAATTCTCCTTATACAGTGATATTTTTAAGATGACACCTTAGTAAGAGGGGGAGTCTCTGCTCCTACTTCTAGTCCCCTGCCTAGTGAATTGGATAATAATAATTTACCGCATGATATTACTTTTTCCCTTTCCAAATAATTTTTTTTCAATCCTATACATTATATATATATATGTATATATATTTCTCTCAAAATACACATAATGTTATTTATTTATATTTTAGCCCATTGAGGAAGTCTATAACTCTAGAGTGGCCCAGTGGTTATATCTTACACCCAGGGACCAACAGGTTGCAGGTTTGATTCCAGCCAGGTACTTTCATTATTCTAGTAAGAGAGTATTTCCCAGTATATATATACTTTAGGGACAGAGATTTCATATACTCTTTATATATACCAGTTTCATTTAGTTTTACAACACATTAGAATAGTCTAGTGGTTAGATTTCTCACCTAGGGACTGACAGGTCGCAGGTTTGATTCCCACATGAATCATTAGTATTTAAATTATTAGGCATGTATTTTGTTGATTGTAGACGATGTTTCTAACGTTTTGCATTTCAATATATAGTGACATTTTTTCCTTAGTTGTCTATCTAACAGGTCACAATAATTTAATTTTTGAAAGGAAAATATGTCTTTTTGAATTATCCAATTGTTCACACAATGTATTGCCTGTTTTGCATATTTGAGGGTGACTGTGTACTGATTTACTCTGACAATAGTTCAATAGGTTTAGTTAATCAACACTTTACAATATGGAGGTTAAAACAGCTGTGTTCAATTAAGTACTTTGATTTTAACCAATGGCTGTGGAATGGGGGTTACTTAACAGTACTCCTTAGATAGTCTCAGTTAAGCTATGAATACGGCTCAAGCCGAAACGCGTATGCTTTAATCCACAGCTGCTTTTATCCTGTATTTGTATGTATTGTGGTGGAGTGTATTATGAACTTTTAACTACCCGGATGGGACGAATAAACGCTATGTTTTATATATAATTGGATTGGCTCTATCTCTCTATTTCCATACCATTGCAGTGCCAGAGAAATTGTGTAGACTGGATAAATACTTTGCAGTGCCGGTGTGTACTGATGTTTTTCCAAATACCTAAAAGGTTTACAGAAATTATTAATAAGGAATGGGATAGACCAGGTGTGCCGTTCTCTTCCCCTCCTATTTTTAGAAAAATGTTTCCAATAGACGCCACCACACGGGACTTACGGCAGACAGTCCCTAAGGTGGAGGGAGCAGTTTCTACTCTAGTAAAGCGTACTACTATCCCTGTCGAGGACAGTTGTGCTTTTTTTTTTTAGATCCAATGGATAAAAAATTAGAGGTTACCTTTAAGAAAATATTTATTCAACAAGGTTTTATCCTACAGCCCCTTGCATGCATTGCCCCTGTGACTGCTGTTGCGGCGTACTGATTTGAGTCTCTGGAAGAGGCTTTACAGGTAGCGACTCCATTGGATGACATACTTGGCAAACTTAGAGCACTTAAGCTAGCCAATTCTTTTATTCTGATACCATTGTTCATTTGACTAAACTAACGGCTAAGAATTCTGGTTTTGCTATACAGGCGCGCAGAGCGCTATGGCTTAGATCATGGTCAGCTGACGTGACTTCAAAATCTAAGCTACTTAACATTCCCTTCAAGGGGCAGACCCTATTCGGGCCTGGTTTGAAGGAGATTATTGCTGATATCACTGGAGGAAAAGGTCATGCCCTTCCTTAGGACAGGTCCAAATCTAGGGCCAAACAGTCTAATTTTCATGCCTTTCGAAACTTCAAGGCAGGTGTGGCATCAACTTCCTCTAATGCAAAACAAGAGGGAACTTTTGCTCAATCCAAGACGGTCTGGAGACCAATCCAGACCTGGAAAAAAGGTAAGCAGGCCAAAAAGCCTGCTGCTGCCTCTAAGACAGCATGAAGGGACGGCCCCCTATCCGGTAACTTTCACTCTTCGCCCAGGCGTGGGCAATAGATGTTCAGGATCCCTGGGTGTTGGAAATTATATCCCAGGGATATCTCCTGGACTTCAAAGCTTCCCCCCCAAAAGGGAGATTTCACCTTTCACAATTATCTGCAAACCAGATAAAGAGAGAGGCATTCTTACACTGTGTACGAGACCTCCTAGTTATGGGAGTGATCCATCCAGTTCCAAAGGAGGAACAGGGACAGAGTTTTTACTCAAATCTGTTTGTGGTTCCCAAAAAAGAGGGAACCTTCAGACCAATTTTGGATCTAAAGATCTTAAACAAATTCCTCAAAGTTCCATCATTCAAGATGGAAACTATTCGTACCATCCTACCAATGATCCAGGAGGGTCAATATATGACTACAGTGGATCTAAAGGATGCTTATCTTCACATTCTGATACACAAAGATCATCATCGGTTTCTCAGGTTTGCCTTTCTAGACAGGCATTACCAGTTTGTAGCTCTTCCCTTTGGATTAGCTACAGCCCCAAGAATCTTCACAAAGGTTTTAGGGTCGCTTCTGGCGGTCCTAAGGCCACGGGGCATAGCAGTAGCCCCTTATTTAGATGATATCCTGATACAGGCGTCAAACTTCCAAATTGCCAAGTCTCATACGGACGTAGTACTGGCATTTCTGAGGTCGCATGGGTGGAAAGTGAACGAAGAAAAGAGTTCTCTATCCCCACTCACAAGAGTTTCCTTTCTAGGGACTCTGATAGATTCTGTAGAAATGAAAATTTACCTGACGGAGTCCAGGTTATCAAAGCTTCTAAATTCCTGCCGGATTCTTCATTCCATTCCGCGCCCTTCTGTGGCTCAGTGTATGGAAGTAATCGGCTTAATGGTAGCGGCAATGGACATAGTGCCGTTTGCACGCTTACATCTCAGACCGCTGCAACTATGCATGCTCAGTCAGTGGAACAGGGATTACACTGATTTGTCCCCTCAACTGAATTTGGACCAAGAGACCAGGGATTCTCTTCTCTGGTGGCTATCTCGGGTCCATCTGTCCAAAGGTATGACCTTTCGCAGGCCAGATCGGACAATTGTAACAACAGATGCCAGCCTTCTAGGTTGGGGTGCAGTCTGGAATTCCCTGAAGGCTCAGGGATCGTGGACTCAGGAGGAGTCTCTCCTTCCAATAAATATTCTGGAACTAAGAGCGATATTCAATGCTCTTCAGGCTTGGCCTCAGTTAGCAACTCTGAGGTACATCAGATTTCAGTCGGACAACATCACGACTGTAGCTTACATCAACCATCAAGGGGGAACAAGAAGTTCCCTAGTGATGGGCAGAGATTCACTCTTGCCACCTATCAGCTATCCATATCCAACTGGGAGGTGGATTTTCTAAGTCGTCAGACTTTTCATCCGGGAGAGTGGGAACTCCATCCGGAGGTTTTTGCACAACTGATTCATCGTTGAAGCAAACCAGAACTGGATCTCATGTCGTCTCGCCAGAACGCCAAGCTTCCGTGTTACGGATCCAGGTCCAGGGATCCCAAGGCGACACTGATAGATGCTCTAGCAGCGCCCTGGTCTTTCAACCTGGCTTATGTGTTTCCACCGTTTCCTCTGCTCCCTCGACTGATTGCCAAGATCAAGCAGGAGAGAGCATCGGTGATTCTGATAGCACCTGCATGGCCACGCAGGACCTGGTATGCAGATCTAGTGGACATGTCATCCTTTCCACCATGGTCTCTGCCTCTGAGACAGGGCCTTCTACTTCAGGGTCCTTTCAACCATCCAAATATAATTTCTCTGAGGCTGACTGCCTGGAGATTGAAAGCTTGATTTTATCAAAGCGTGGCTTCTCCGAGTCAGTTATTGATACCTTAATACAGTCACGAAAGCCTGTCACCAGGAAAATTTAACATAAGATATGGCGTAAATATCTTTATTGGTGTGAATCCAAGGGTTACTCATGGAGTAAGGTCAGGATTCCCAGGATATTATCTTTTCTCCAAGAAGGTTTGGAAAAAGGATTGTCAGCTAGTTCCTTAAAGGGACAGATTTCTGCTCTGTCTATTCTTTTGCACAAGCGTCTGGCAGATGTTCCAGACGTTCAGGCATTTTGTCAGGCTTTAGTTAGAATCAAGCCTGTGTTTAAACCTGTTGCTCCACCATGGAGCTTAAATTTGGTTCTTAAGGTTCTTCAAGGAGTTCCGTTTGAACCTCTTCATTCCATAGATATCAAACTTTTATCTTGGAAAGTTCTTTTTTCGGTAGCTATTTCCTCGGCTCGTAGAGTCTCTGAGCTATCTGCCTTATAATGTGATTCTCCTTATCTGATTTTTCATACAGATAAGGTAGTCCTGCGTTCCAAACCTGGGTTCTTACCTAAGGTGGTATCTAACAAGAATATCAATCAAGAGATTGTTGTTCCATCCTTGTGTCCTAATCCTTCTTCAAAGAAGGAACGTCTATTACACAATCTGGACGTGGTCCGTGCTTTAAAGTTTTACTTACAAGCTACTAAAGATTTTCGTCAAACATCTGCTTTGTTTGTTGTCTACTCTGGACAGAGGAGAGGTCAAAAGGCTTCGGCAAATTCTCTTTCTTTTTGGCTAAGAAGCATAATCCGCTTAGCCTATGAGACTGCTGGACAGCAACCTCCTGAAAGGATTACAGCTCATTCCACTAGAGCTGTGGCTTACACTTGGGCCTTTAAAAATGAGGCTTCTGTTGAACAGATTTGCAAGGCGGCGACTTGGTCTTCGCTTCATACTTTTTCAAAATTTTACAAATTTGATACTTTTGCTTCTTCGGAGGCTATATTTGGGAGAGAGGTTTTACAGGCAGTGGTTTCTTCCATTTAAGTACCTGCCTTGTCCCTCCCTTCATCCGTGTACTTTAGCTTTGGTATTGGTATCCCACAAGTAATGGATGATCCGTGGACTGGATACACCTTACAAGAGAAAACACAATTTATGCTTACCTGATAAATTTATTTCTCTTGTGGTGTATCCAGTCCATGGCCCGCCCTGTCATTTTAAGGCAGGTAATTTTTAAATTTAAACTACAGTAACCACTGCACCCTATGGTTCCTCCTTTCTCGGCTTGTTTTCGGTCGAATGACTGGCTATGACAGTTAGGGGAGGAGCTATATTACAGCTCTGCTGTGGGTGTCCTCTTGCAACTTCCTGTTGGGAATGAGAATATCCCACAAGTAATGGATGATCTGTGGACTGGATACACCACAAGAGAAATAAATTTATCAGGTAAGCATAAATTGTGTTTTTTTGTAAACAAAAATATTTCACTGTGTTTTCTAGGGTAAAGCAACAAGGTGTTGTTTGTATAAGTTAATAAACCACTGCTATTTATATATTTTTTATATGTTTGGTACATTCAGGTCTAGATTACAAGTGGAGCGAAATTGTAACAAGCACACGTAAATGGGCAAATTTTCCCATTTATGCGTGCATGTTAAAAAACAGCCATTACAAGTGGCTGGTTAATGCTACCGCAAGCTCTCTGTAGCACTTTTTGTTTAAATTAATTAATTAACCAGAAAAAAATGTTACCCAATTTCCCCAAAAATAAAGAGGCCTATTTACCAAATGTCTGTCCGACCTGATCCGGCAGTGCGGATCAGGTCCGACAGACATCACTGAATGCGGAGAGCAATACGCTCTCCATATTCAGCATTTCACCAGCAGCTCTTGTGAGCTGCTGGTGCAAATCCCCCCCCCTGCACACTCACGGCCAATGGGCCACCAGCAGGGAGTTGTCAAACAACCCGATCATACTCGATCGGGTTGAATTGTGATGATCTGTGTCCGTCTGCTCAGAGCAGGCGGACAGGGTTATGGAGCAGCAGTCCTTAGTCCGCTGCTTCATAACTTGCGTATTTGGCGAGTCTGAAGACTCGCCAGAAACACAGGCCCACAAGCTCCATACAGAGCTTGATAAATGGACCTCAAAGTGTAAAGTTAATTTTTCTAAAAAAATATTATGAGCATCTTTATTTTTTAAAATAATGGCACAAAGCAGTTATAAGGGGTTAAAGAGAGGGGATGTGGGATGTTAGAAAAAAAGTAACTGAAAAGTGCCTGTACATAGAAATCTATGCTTAAATACATATATATTTATGTATTAATATGTGCAAAAGGTTTTGTAAACAGCAATATTTAAGGTCACTTAGATGCACAAATGCCAAGATATGTAGAAGTGAAAACAATGATCTCATGCCCTGCTGATAATATCATACATTATGACATCACTGAACACATAACATATTTAAACAGATTATGCTGTATAATTGGAGATACAGTGACATTATCTCTTTCAGCTTAACATTTTTATTAATTTACATTTACTCAGCATTTGTAAGAGAGCATATGGTGAAGTATTTAGATGCTGCATGAGTAAATGCTGTATTATTAGAGTAACATTTGCACTGAGTTTGTTTGACCTCATCAACATAATTTCACAATGCAAAGTTATTGCTCAGTATATTGCTGGATACAGCTGCAACTCTCATATGATGTTGTTAGGACTATGCCCTGAAACCTGGCAAAAGATGACAGGAGGGATTGAAGCTGGGTTTTCTGGTTCTCAGATTAGTGCTCTGGCTGTGAGCCATTTGGGAACCCTGGCTGCAGAAGAAATCTTACTAAGTATCAGCCTCTTCATTCACTGTCCTACACACACCTCAGGTGTTTTTTTTGTTAGCAATCAGTTTTCTTTAAAAGTCTGCCTTGTCCTTAACTCAGTGCTTTGGCATTGTGGTTTTAGCTTCATGCTACAGCCTCTGTTAATGTGCTTATCTGGTGTTCTGATTTCCCTGTTGTTGAATCATTTTTGGATTCAGCTTTTTGGACTGTGCCTTGAACTGCTGCTGTCTGATTGTTACCGATCCATTGCCTGACCCTAACTAAGCTTCTGTGGATCCTGGTTTTGTTTCTGATCTATTTGATGGTTTTGTCCCACCTGTCTGTCTTGCTTTAAGTTCCTGTTCTGCTGTTAAGAGTAACAGCCTTGCTTCAGCATAACTCTAGCTTGCTGTTACCTTGTGTAGCTTGCTCTGAGAGATATCTGCTTGCTCAGAGAGATTTCTGTTGGCAGTGTACCAGAGATACCAGAAGCACTAGCTTGTTGTTAATTACTACAGCTTGCTGCAGAGAGATTCCTGCTTGCACTTCAAACACTGGTCGTACCTGTGTGCTGTATTATGAGATTTCTGCTAAAGCCAAGATCCAGCCCTACCTGTTTCTGCCAAGCTCCAGCAGTACCTATCTACACCAAGCTGTAGCATTTCCTATCTACACCAAGTTCCTGTGGTACTTGTCTCAGCTAAACTCCAGGAAATCATGTCTCTGACCAGCACCACAGCAACTGTCAAGCTCCAGTAGTACCTGTTTTTGCCAAACTCCAGCACTACCTCTCTCTGCCAAGTTTTAGCATTACCTGCTTCAATGATATTTACAGACTTACCTATTATGAACTACATTACTAATAAAGGTTTCCTTTAAGACTTTACGTATGGCTTGCTCTATGCTATGTCAAGTCTAATAGCTATAGGAGTTCTCTCTTGCACCTCCTCGTGGTCAGGTTGCGACAGCTACAGACACCTCTGTATCTGATCCCCTTCCACTGAGCACAGCTCAGCTAAGCCTGATATCAGCTCAGCTGAGCATGGCAGATGTCTAAAAGGCCATCATGTGGGTACAGATATTTTATTTTCCTCTTTTCAGAGTGTTGAAGCACAAAATATGGATATCCTTTTTAGGATTATAATGTATGTTTCCCTTTAATGGCTTGTTATAGCAGCTGCATATAGTATTAAATGTATTAGAAACTGCTCCTTTAGTTTGAGCTATTTTTGCTTGTTGAAGCCACCATTTAGTATCCAAGTATTGGTGTTTATGTATAGAGAGTTATAGATAAGATAAGCAGACCTGGTCATCCTGCAGGTTCAGTCCTTTTGATTGGTCATGTTTATGATAATAATTGGCTCAAATTGTTATCAAGCTGCAAGATTCATCTTCAGAGCCCCAGAGTTTCAGGCTAGAGTGAAGTACTTAACCTCTCCACCACTTAAAGTGTGGCTGATTTCAATCATCTTAATCAGATCTGATCGGGAAGATTGACAGCCCCTGCTCTAACGTGATGGCCAAATGCAAGCAAGTCACAACATTGCACAAGCAGCGGCATTTGCAATATTAAATGTGGGCAGCGGCTGTTGCCTGCTAACCATGAGATCGGGCAGACAAGGTTTTCTGATAGCAAACCTCGTCCACCTGGCAGTTGATAAACTGAGCCCAATGTGTGATACTTTCAGTGAACAAAACTGAAATTATGATTTCACAAGACTGCTTCTGAGGTGGCAGACAGGTTAGGAAGCAGTGGCCTTAATGGCTCCCAAGCTACCTCCTCCTGTTCATAAATGTAGCATATAATATACAAATACACATTAATATTCTGCTGCTGGTATAATAAATCATGGGAAACACATTAAGAGAAAAATGTTTTTATTGTACAGCATCCCTTTAAAAAGATTTATATTATGTTCTCTGGTTGATAAGGTAAATCTTACAGTTTTATTTGTGAACATAGACATGAATAACAACAAAGACATTTTTTTTTTTTTAAAAAAGCAACAATAAACAATATTACAATTTAAACAACCACCCTTTTGATTCAACAATAAAAAGATACTTTGATGATACATTTTAAAAAAGCAATTTGATTTTATATGACAATTCAGAAAATATTGTAGCTATGCTTGGAATAAAGAGAAAAATATTAGATTGATTGTATAATAATACTTTATGAGAAATATAAGCACTTGTGTTATTTTTTAAAATATATTTTTACAAAGTGCAAATTGTTTGCTGATTCTGAGCAGTAATATTTTCATGACAAATTTACAAGTGACTTTATAAAATCCAAAGAATTTACTTTCCTCTCTGAAATGTAAGCAACTGAACAGATGTGCATGTTTCATAACAGTTCCCAGTTAATCTGACCTATAATCCAAACCATTAGCGTTTATCTTTAAATTGCAAAACATATAAAAGGGCTGTATTAAGCATTTAATGTAATATGTGTTCATATGTTAAAAAGAATAAATGTAGAATGACATAATTAAAATTTTCATTAAGCAATACCTTTCCTGGCCTTTTTTCTTTTGAGTCTAAATTTAAACTTCTCGTTTAACAAAAGCTTTTTGCCATTGAATTTCCATGCATCTCAAAAGACGTATACAATACTTTTTTTTTTTTTTTTAAATAGAAGTTAAACCAGTTAAAAATAGAACACATTATTCACACACAGAAATATGTTCTGAAAAAAACACTGCTATTCCTGTATTAAAATTACTTTTACCAGGAATTTTACATGTCAGACCACTCATTAAAGATATAACACATCCTATTTTTTTTTTTACAGCCCACACCAAAATAATTGTATACATCAGTAAAATCACAAAATGATAATATCCCTTTAAATAAAATGTGTGCATAATCATTGCAAAACATTCTATACCCTCCAAAAAGGATTTCAAATAAATCCTACAGTGATTTTTTATTATAGAAATCACTATGTGAAGAAATCCAATGTTTATACACATATTTCATTGTGCCACTTGAAGAATTCTAAAAAGACTGAAAATTTAAAACAACTGAACTTATTTATGAAGTCCAAGGAGAATTCTCTGGGTAATTCTCCCATGGGTTCTCGTCAGCTCGCCCATGGAGAAGCACATCTACCCGCTCAAAGTTAAATATATAAAAGAAAAGATATACTTTTTTTTCTTCTTCTCCATGGGCGAGCTGAAGAGATGTAAAGATACATTTCTCCAGTTGGATTAGTATATGCACCTTATTAATCAATGAAAATAAGCAAATATTCCCAGTGTAAGTGATATATGAACCAATAGCAGTATTTATATAGCCCCTCTAGTAGCTTGGTTAATGCCTCTCTTCAAAAACTGTAGAGGAAGAAATTAGTGTGTGTGTGTGGGTATACATGTGTATACATACATATATACACATATAAACACATATACAGTATGCCACAAAAGTGAGTACACCTCTCACATTTTTTTGTAAATATTGTATTATATCTTTTCATGTGACAACAGTGAAGAAATGACACTTTGCTACAATGTAAAGTAGGGAGTGTACAGCCTGTATAACAGTGTGAATTTGCTGTCCTCTCAAAATAACTAAACACACAGCCATTAATGTCTAAACTGTTGGCAACAAAAGTGAGTACACCCCTAAGTGGAAATGTCCAAATTAGGCCCAATTAGCCATTTTCCCTCCCTGGTGTCATGTGACTCGTTAGTGTTACAAGGTCTCAGGTGTGAATAGGGAGCAGGTGTTTGGTGTTATCGCTCTCACACTCTCTCATACTGGTCACTGGAAGTTCAATATGGCACCTCATGGCAAAGAACTCTCTGAGGATCTGAAAAAACTTATTGTTGCTCTACATAAAGATTGTCTAGGCTATAAGAAGATTGCCAAGACCTTGAAACTGAGCTGCAGCACGGTGGGCAAGACCATACAGTGGTTTCACAGGACAGGTTCCACTCAGAACAGGCCTTGCCATGGTCATCCAAATAAGTTGAGTGCACATGCTCAGTGTCATATCCAGAGGTTGTCTTTTGGAAATGGACGCATGAGAGCTGCCAGCATTGCTGCAGAGTTTGAAGGGGAGGAGGGTCAGCCTGTCAGTGCTCAGACCATATGCCGCACACTGCATCAAACTGGTTTGCATTGCTGTCTTCCCAGAAGTAAGCCTCTTCTAAAGATGATGCACAAGAAAGCCTGCAAACAGTTTTCTGAAGACAAGCAGACTAAGGACATGAATTACTGGAACCATGTCCTGTGGTCCGATGAGACCAAGATAAACTTATTTGGTTCAGATGGTGTCAAGTGTGTGTAGTGGCAACCAGGTGAGATGTACAAAGACTAGTGTGTCTTGCCTACAGTCAAGCATGGTGGTGGGAGTGTAATGGTCTGGGCCTGCATGAGTGCTGCCAGCGCTGGGGAGCTACAGTTCATTGAGAGAACCATGAATGCCAACATGTACTGTGACATACTGAATCAGAGCATGATCCCCTCCCTTTGAAGACTGGGCTGCAGGGCAGTATTCCAACATGATAACGACCCCAAACACACCTCCAAGACGACTACTGCCTAGCTAAAGAATCTGAGGGTAAAAGGTGATGGACTGACCAAGCATGTCACCAGACCTTAACCCTATTGAGCATCTGTGGGGCATTCTCAAACAGAAGGTGGGGGAGCACAAGGTCTCTAACATCCACCAGCTCTGTGATGTTGTCATGGAGGAGTCCAGTGGCAACCTATGAAGCTCTGGTGAACTCCATGCCCAAGAGGGGTAAGGCAGTGCTGGAAAATAATGGTGGCCACACAACATATTGACATTTTGGGCCCAATTTGGACATTTCCACTTAGGGGTGTACTCACTTTTGTTGCCAACAGTTTAGACATTAATGGCTGTGTGTTGCGTTATTTTGAGGGGACAGCACATTTACAATGTTATACAGGCTGTACACTCACTACTTTACATTGTAGCAAAGTGTCATTTCTTGAGTGTTGTCACATGAAAAGATATAATAAAATATTTACAAAAATTTGAGGGGTGTACTCATTTTTGTGGGATACTGTATACACATAATTAGCTCTGCTTTGGAAGGGGTGTAGTTCAAATGAGTGTTGCCTGCCACAGAGTTTGCCAAAGGGGCCAAGTAAATTCTAGTTATGCTGTTTGCATTATTTATCATTTTAAAATGATTTTACCTTTTATTCCTTATTTTTACTTTTTTTTCATTGTCTACTACTTTCTGTCACAGCCCTCAAGTGGGCTGGGGTCTCTACAGGAAAGCATAGTTGGCTTGATGTCATATATCTTCTAGAGTAACATGAGCTGGTTTACTATTCAGTGAAAGCTGGAGAGACAGTAAGTGTGTTTGTGCCTATGCTCAAAAGAGGAAGAATGCAGCTTAAGTTTTTCAGCATGTCAGCTAACTTATTTAGGGGCTACACTGAGAATTTGTTTGCTGTTTTTTATTATAATCTGTTTCATTTTATATTTACTTTCATTTAACATATATATTTTTTTTACTAAATGAGCACTGTTTCATATCTTATAAGCCTTATTTCCCATCTCTTTGTTAGCAGGCGTTCCTGACATTGTCAGATATAGTTGTGTTGTTTTCTAATACATGGTATATCATAAAATAAACAATTATTTCAAGTAAGGTAGATAAGCAACAATTATAACATAGTAAACACAAATTACAAATATTTACATAACCTTTTTTGCATTTCTAAAATAGTTGCATGTCTGTTTTATTAGGGTAAAGTAGTCTAGTTGAGTAGCACAATAACCATCTGAATTCTCACTAATGCAAACGAGGGGCTGACTGCAGCATTCCGGAGAGTTCTAGTAAATTTTTTCTTAACCTTATTGAAATAAATGCAATTCATAAAGTCTCGTTTTATGGTTGAGTCTTTTATTTCTCTAGAAATTATTCTGTTTTCTTTTGTGTATGTTAAAAAATGGACAGTTAAAAAATGTTTTTTTTGTGTGGTTCGGTGATACCAGTGTCCTTAATAGAGGCAAAGCTGGATTGGCCTACAAAGACAGCAGGAGATTTCCCGGTGGTCTGCAGCAGCTGGGGCTAACAAGGTAAAAGTGAGTAGTGCTCTCCTCTGAGCTATATATACAAAGTTTTCCTTTTAAGTTTTATTTCCTAGACCTTGTAGCCCTCCTTTGAATGGTCTCTAGTGTTTACTCAAGTTACACTGTGATACAGTACCGTCCCCAGATCACATTATGGATAACACAGGTCACCAAAAAACATCTTTTTTTTAGTTGTCAAAGATGTTTTTGGGGTGCTGAATCCAAAACAATCCAAAAAAGACATACATTTTGCCGAATTGGCTCTAGTTTTTGAAATAATACATACACTTCTACTTATGTTTTCACACCAAAATGTACCTTGTTACATTGTTTTTAATGTATTTTTTTAATGTAATTTTATCTTTAACATTGTTTTGCACGTTTATCCATTGCATATAATTTCATATTCCACCAAAGGCTTGAAATGTGTTTTATTGCAAAATGGTAACCGCTATACATCCCTTCCAATTGCTCACTCAACAAAACTTAAGGAAGAATATGAAAATATCAAAATGGTTGCAGAAGCTCTGCTATCAAGAGCACCAGTGGTCTATTTGTGTTTATCTAAAGATGGCACACTTATTGCTTGGGAAGCAAAGTGGATACACAAAGTAACCTTGCTTGATATGCCTGTGGGATGGTAGGACAAAGCAAGATCATTTGAAAAAAGTGATGTGGACTTCAAGGGAAGACATGACTATTGGTGTAGCAAACATCATTAACGAGCCATTGGTTGACAAAAAGATAAAAAAAATAATTTTGTCACCTCTCCATATCAAGCTTTGACTGATTAAGCAATTTGTTAAGGCCTTGGACAGAGATGGTGATTGCTTCAAATACGTTTGTAGATTTTTCCTTGGACTAAGTTTTAAAAAAACTAAAAGCAGGAATCTTTGATGGTTCTAATTCATAAACTCATCAATGATTCAAACTTCACAAATGTTATGAATGATGTTGAAGCTACTTCCTTGTGAAGGTATGTCTTAATTGTCAAGAACTTATTGGGTAACCACAAAGCAGACATTTATGAAGATTTGATGCAAACCATGCTTGTTGTTTGACTATAGGGTGCCTATATAACAATAATTTGTTTGTAATATAATTTAAATCTGACACAAAAATGGGGCGTTTATGTTCTATAAACACAATGGAAAATAGGCCTGTCTTTAAAATATTCCAGGGTTGCTTTTTATTGCCCATCCAGCCCTGAACAGTGGAATGGTTTTGAGATAGCTGCTGCTCCATTGAATATAATGGTGCTTTTCTCCCCATTCACAGAAGTTACAAAGCTTTATGAATTCTGAAATTTTCAAGTTGCGATATCACTGCAATCTTTAACAGTGAAAAATTAATTTCACAGACAAGATATACTGAATCTATGCTATTGTATTGATTTATTGAATTATTCATTAAAATTAACACTTTATTTAACATATATGCAAGACAAACATAATAACTAAAATTAGGATATTAAAGGGAGTGAGTATATAATGACCACTACCACATTTCATATACTCCCAACACTGAATAAAATAAAAACATAAAGGCTGGGGACTATTGTATTGATTCAAAGCTGAAATGGCTATAATTATTTGTAAAGCACCATCAAATCATTAGGTATGTTCTGTATTTTTAGTAAATAAGAGCTTAAAAGGCAAGTCAAAAGTTCTAATGAATCATTACTATGATTGTAATAAACTTAAGTTTTTTTTTATATATATAGATTGGCTGTGGTCTTATGACCCCCCATAAAAAAACAGCTAGGATTCACCCAATACTTAGATGTAGATGTGAGGCCTTGCATATTAAAGGATTGAAATTGGCTCCAGTGATTACGATGACTCTTCAAAAATATTAAGTAGTGAGGCACTAACTTAAAAGAAGATCAATTATAAAACTATTAACCAATGAAATAAAATCCCTTACACCTTAGAGATGTGAGATACGGGGAAGAAGAATCACAAAATCCCCTAGGGCCTCATTTAACAATGTGTGGCTGGAGAGGATTCCAAATAGGGAATCTGTCTGATTGTGATCGCAGGTGGCGGGTAATTATCATTGCATGAGTTGCTGTTCATGTAACACCGCCGCCTGTTCTTGCACAGCTGTCAATCACCCCACTCAGACTAGTCTGGGGTGATTTAAAACCACCTGCTCAGAGCTGGTGGAGAGGCTAAGAAGCAGTTTGATAACCACTTCTTCCTAACTATTTACTACAGGCTGGCATATGGAAGCCTGCACCAAAGGAGCGCCAGTGCTGCTTATTAAATGGAACCCATTGTGTTTGTTTATCAGCTTACTCACTGCTGTTATATTTTGCTGGAATTCATTCAAAATAATAATAAACTTGATGGGATATGAATATAATTGTTCTTACAGCGACCAGATGTTTTCATTTTGTTACATAAGCTTTTGTTTAATATGACTATCTGGTTCCTTGCAAAAGTTACGTTATATACTATTTTTAATAATCCAATTACAAATAAAGTTACATAGTAATAAGATATAGTGAAAATTATTGATTGATAGATAGATAGATAGATAGATAGATAGATAGACAGATAGGCACTACAGAATTTGGTGGCGCTATACCAATAAGTGATAATAATATTAGGCAGACATGCAGCCACAGATAGACATATAGATAGATAGATTGATAGATAGATAGATAGATAGATAGATAGACAGATGGGCACTACGGAATTTGGTGGCACTATACAAATAAATGATAATAATAATAATATTAGGCAGACATGCAGCCACAGATAGACATATAGATAGATAGATAGATAGCAATCCAAAGTCTTACTTAATTAATGCATAAAACTAAATAACAGTACCTAAGCTTTTACATTTTAGGCATTGAATTTTCTGTACACATTTGAGCTTTGTGTTTATGCAGTTAGTATGGATAGTGATCAAATATTGCAAACCTTTAAATAAAGTAATAGTTAGTTCATATGAAAGCTCATTAAGCATGCATTCTTTATATCCCCATTTGATAATCTTTACAAATATGAGCTCCTTGGATGCACATATTCTCACCTAGGGACCCATTCTCTGTCAGCAGATCCCTCACAAGAGTCTAGAAATGCACATTGTTATAGCTCTCTAAGGGGCAATCCCAGCATTTCTAGATGTGAAGGAGAGACAAACTCGATACAACACTATATGCAATGAGAATTATGTTGCATTTAAAATTTGTGCATTCATTTTAGACTTCAGATCTTATTACACTTAGACTTTGGATTTTTACTTTGCATTTTAATGAATAGTCATTTGTATGTAGCAATGCCTTTAGGATTGTGGTTTGTTCAAATTGGATTGAACTTTGGATGTTTCTGTTTATGTTTAGCACATTATGTTCATGCTTTGTGTATCTTTTACAAATTGCATTGGACTTCAAGCATTTTAAATCTAATCTATCTTGCCAGATGCATGCTGGTGAAGTTTACTCATAATTCAGAATGCATTGATTTAGCAGAAAGAAAAGTAATAAACTTGAAACAAATTTAAGTTAAACTATAGAAAAAAATGATAATGTGGGGCCTATTTATCAAGCCTTCAACCGCAAATACGCTGGAATTCCGCAGCGTAATTGTGGCGAGCCTGAGCCTGACTTATTTATCAAAGGCTACAGACCGGCAAAAGTAGAATTTTGTGACGTAACATACGATCCGCCGGTCTCAGTCCGACACAGATAGATGCTTACATCACTACAGATGTTCCAAATGCAAATTCAGCACAATCTGACTACTTTTGCTAGTTATCAAATAACTACCAGGTACACTCGCCACTATTCCGGCCTAGCGTACCTGGTTTTCAATCCGCCACCCTGGAGGCGGCGGATGCCATAGGAATCAATGGGTGTCTTAAAGCAGCGAAAGCTTATGTTCGCGGCTGCCCGATATCCCATTAATTCCTATGGGAGAATAAAAGTTTTGTTTACACCTAACACCCTAACATATACCCCGAGTCTAAACACCCCAAATCTGCCGCCCCCTACACCACCGCCACTTACATTATACTTATTAACCCCTAATCTGCCACCCCGACACCGCCGCCACCTAAATAAAAGGTATTAACCTCTATCCTGCCGCTCCCGGAGCCCACCGCAACTAAATAAAGTTATTAACCCCTCAAATAGATTAACAGCGAACGCTGGTACTGGTTAAAAGCAATCTATAATTGAGTAAGATCCCTGTAATATTGTGTAATTGTTGCATACAAGTCTAGAAAAGACTGTAAATATAAATCTCTAGCACTGACCACAGGCAAGTCTGAAGAAGAGGATTATCATTTGTATAGTGTGAAATCAGCAGTAAATAAGCCAGTATGAAACTGATCATGTCTTATGTTGATCAGATTCAGTGATGTTGATTGATCTGAACACAAATATATCTAAAATAAAAATAGAAGCCTGTGACTGAACTCAGTACTTCCTGAAGTTGGAAGCTTTTTTTCTGGCAAAGATTATAGGAATGTTCAGTAATGTTTTTATTGCATGTCTGGGGCACAACGAGACCACACTCAGATTTAGCACTGACTGCAGGCTGACCACAACCATGCTGTAGAATGCATTTTGGAATATGCTGACACTACAGGAATGCCTGGTACTAACCATATAGGTCAGACACAGACAATGATTACAGGCAGCTCTAAGAAATATGGTTTACCAACAAAAGTAAAATGTCAAGACAGGTGAGAAATAATCAGAGCAATAAACAGATCAAAGTCAGTGCTGGGAAAGTCAGGCATAACATCAAAATTTTTTGCGTTACGGTGCAGTACGCCTTTTAGCGCTGAAAAAATGGCCATTATGCTGGAATGGCCAGGAACGCATATTACTAGTCGTGTCGGTACAGCATTTTAGCCTGTAATGCAACGTCCATTCCACATTCAAAAAATTATGTTTTTTGTGGGATTTCCATAGCACCGGTATTACAGGCTGTGTGTCAAGGCTAAAATACTTGCGTTACAGCCTATACCGATATGAGCCATACTGCCATCTGAGACCAGTAGTTATGGATTTTGCAAAACAAAAATGTTTCACAAAACTCATAACTAAAGTGTTACAAAGTACACTAACACCCATAAATTACCTATTAACCCCTAAACCGCCACCCTCCAGCATCGCAAACACGTTATGGGATCCACTTTATGGGATCCACTTCCAGGATAGCTCCGCTCTGCCTGGATGAAAATAGAAGATACCCCCACAATGGATGAAGGTGTCGCCGCCTGGATGAAGACTTCTTGCCGCCTGGATGGAGATGGATGTCCGGACTTCAGGAACCGTGAGTAGATATTCTGGGGTTAGTGTTAGGTGTTTTTTTTTTGGGAGGGGGGGTATTATTTTTTTTTAGATTAGGGATTGGCACTTGTAAAAGAGCTGAATGCCCTTTTAAGGGTAGTGAAAAAAAGCTGAATGCCCTTTTAAGGGCAATGCCTATACAAATGCCCCTTTAGGGGCAATGGGTAGTTTAGGATTTTTTAGAATTAGGTTTTTTTACTTTGGGGGGTTGGTTGGGTGGTGGGTTTTACTGTTGGGGGGACTTTGTATTTTTTTTTTTTTACATGTAAAAGAGTTGTTTAACTTAGGGCAATGCCCTACAAAAGGCCCTTTTAAGGGCTATTGGTAGTTTATTGTAGGTTAGGGGGTGTTTTTATTTGGGGGGGCTTTTTAATTTTAATCTGGCTATTAGTTTAGGTGTAATTGTTTTTATCTTTGATAATTTCATTTATTATTTTTGTAAGCTTTGTGTTTTTTTTTTCGTAAATTTAGTGTTCATTATTTTTTGTTATTTTAGATTTCTTATGTTTTTTTCGTAGTGTTAGGTTTTTTTACGTTTGTAATTTAGGTTTTTAATTGGTAGTATTTTTTTATTTTATTAGAATAGTTATGTTAGGTTAATTTATAGTTTAATGTTAGGTTTATTTTTATTTCACAGGTAAGTTTTTATTTATTTTAAGATAGTTATATTGTAATTTTAATTTAAAGTTAGGGGGGTGTTAGGTTTATCGGTTAATAGTTTAATTTAATGTTTTGCGATGTGGGGGGCTGGCGGTTTAGGGGTTAATAGGCTTATTTAGTAGTGGCGATATGGGAGGGGTTAATCATTTTATTTAGCAGCGACAATGTCGGGGGAGAAGCGGTTTAGGGGTTAATCCATTTTATTTAGTGTTGGCGATGTCGGGGTGCGGCGGATTAGGGGTTAATAATTTTATTTAGGTGTCGGCGATGTCGGGAGCGGCGGATTAGGGGTTAATAACTTTTAGGTGTTGGTGATGTCGGGAGCAGCGGATTAGGGGTTAATAACTTTATTTAGGTGTTGGCAATGTCGGGAGCGGCGGATTAGGGGTTGATAACTTTATTTAGGTGTCGGCAATGTCGGGAGCGGCGGATTAGGGGTTGATAACTTTATTTAGGTGTCGGCGATGTCGGGAGCGGCGGATTAGGGGTTAATAACTTTTAGGTGTTGGTGATGTCGGGAGCAGCGGATTAGGGGTTAATAACTTTATTTAGGTGTTGGCAATGTCGGGAGCGGCGGATTAGGGGTTGATAACTTTATTTAGGTGTCGGCAATGTCGGGGGCTGCGGATTAGGGGTGTTTAGACATGGGGTTTATGTTAGGGTGTTAGGTTAAAAGGCTTTTCAGTAACTCAGAATGGCAGCGCTATGGAGAGTGAAATAATGCAACTTTTTTGGCATTAGTTTCGCACCCTGTTTAGCGCAAAACTCGTAATCTAGGTGAGTCATAGGTTATATAATTTGAATATAATACTTAATTTCTGCAACTCTATGCAACTTCCTCTTAATGTACCAAGCACTTATCTGGCTGACAGTCCATCAGCTATAACTGTGATTTGTTTGTCATTCATTACAAGATTTCATTCTCTTACATTGTGTGTCTCTAGCTTGGGTATATAAATGTACATATTAAAGTCAAATTATCAATAAAATTATTATAAGGTTGAACTTAATGGACTTGATTCTATTTAAACCAACTGTATATTACTTTGTTTATTTTAAAATATACTTCATTGCTACGTGGAAAATTGGTGTTTCTGTACACAATAAAATATACTTTTGTTTTCACGTTCGAGAAGACATGGGGACCTATTTTTGATGGTGCGAGCGGACATGATCCGATATTGCGGATCACGTCCTCTGCACATCGATAAATGCCAACAGCATACGCTGTCGGCATTTATTATTGCACCAGCAGTTCTGGTGAACTGCTGGTGCAATACCGCCTCCCCTGCAGATTTACGGCCAATCGGCCGCTAGCAGGGGGTGTCAATCAACCTGATCGTATTCAATTTCTGTCTGCCGCCTAAGAGCAATCGGACAGGTTATGGAGCAGCAGTCTTTAGACCGCTGCATCATAACTTCTGTTTCCGGCGAGCCTGAAGGAGCTTGATTTATATACCCCATGTTCTTGTCCATCAAGAGAGCTATCTTTGTCTATGTTCCATTGTGCTCAAATGTAAACATATTTTACCATGTTTCATTGCTGTTTTTAAAATGAATTTCAGAAAATGAGTATAGTACCTCTTAAATTAATATAATTCATATCTCAATTATGCTATTTAGTATTCTGAGGTTTGGACTAGCACTCAAGGTGAGTTAACAGCAAATTTTATTTCAATAATTACAAATGTTTCATATACATAGAATTAAACATGGAGAGTAATAATAATAATAATAATAAAAAAATCTCACTAGAGTATTGAAACGTGGTCATCTCTCCATTATCCCAATAATACCTGACATTGCAGTAAACAAATGTAAGACCAAGCAGTATATACTGTAGGGCTGGATCACAAATGAATTGTAGACTAAAGCTGGTACTAAGAAAAAAATATGGTGATGGACTAGTGCAATTCTCTTTGGACTTCTGCAAAAGGATTAGGTAAGAGAAAGAAAATTATGACACAGTTGTAGCACTTTATACCTTATCATTTGGACTCTTACCCCTAAAAATTAACTTTTATAGATCATTTTAAAAATGGCTGTTAAAAACATACACCTGTATGCTGCTGGATTTGTATATATATTTCCCAACTTTAACAGCATGTAAATGTATATTAGGATAAAAGCTTGTGTCTACACCTTCAAATATCTACAGTTTCACAAAAATGTTAAAACGTTTTGGTATTGGAAATCACATATATCTTTTAGTGTTGTGGTGGAAGTATCTCACACGTGACAAAACAATATAAATGGTAAACTTAAAGGTATGGAAAGTCAAAATTAAACTTGCATGCTTCAGATAGAGCATGCAATTTTAAGACACTTTTAAATTCACTTGTCAGATTTGCTTTGTTCTATCAGTTTCCCTTGTTAAAAAATAATACGCTAGTGGGAGCTAGCTGCTGATTGGTGCCTGCACACATTTGTTTCTTGCGATTGGCTAACTAGATGTGTTCAGCTAGCTAGGAATGTTGCTTTAGCAAAGGAGGTGTATGTTTTTAATGCCAATGTTTTAAATTATTAATAAAAGATCATTTTTAGAGATAACAAACTGATTACATAAGTCAAGGTATAGGGGCATATTTATCAAGCTCCGTATGGCTTGCCGGAAACAGAAGTTATGAAGCAGCAGTCTAAATCAACCAGATCGAATACGATCGGGTTGATTGACACCCCCTGCTAGCGGCCGATTGGCCGCGAATCTGCCGGAGGCGTTATTGCACCTACAGTTTACCAGAATCCTGAGAGCGTATGCTGTAGGCATTAATCGATGTGCAGCAGACATGATCCACAATATTGGATCATGTCCGCTCGCACAATAATAAATAGGCCCCTTAGAGTGCTACAAGTGTGTCCTAATTTAGATTCTCTTAATCCTTTGCATTATTCATTGTCACACAAACACCACTGCTGGCGAGTGGCAATGTGCCTCCCATAGAATAAAATGGGGAGTGAATGTCATCAAAACATCGACAACATCGCCACTTATCGGCACTTTCAGTAGGCAGGGGGGCATATTTGAAGTGTATCTACACAGCGCAGACAGTGCACTCCATGCAACCAAACACGGTCTCTGTGTAAGAACACTTCAAATAATGCCGGTGTGACCTAACTTTCCTTAAATCTACACTTCCTGCTTTACACTGAAAAGGTGGCGAGATAAACATGGTTGACACCCAATTTATAACCTGTACTTCAGAGATTGGAATGTATCTTAATCAAAGTGTGGGCTACACCTACCTCATACTTTAGCTATACTCCCCCTGGAATACCTAGCTAACTCCCTAATACCACCTACACCTGCATAGTGTCTTAGCTACACTGCCCTGGAACGCCCAGCTAAATCTCAGAGACCGCCTACAACTACATCATGTCTTCCTTATACTTCCCCTGGAATGCTCAGCTAACTCCAACAGAACACCTACACCTGCAATCTACCTGACAAAAAATATACAAAAAAAAAAACCTCACTATTATAACTATAGGAGCTATGTTGCTACATTTCTATACAATGTTATAATGATATGCATTGTCATGTAAAATGCATATTATTTTAAGTATTGTATATAATATAACATGTAGTTCATTTTGTATTTAAAATATATATTTATGTTTAAAATAATAAAATGAACAAGCAAAAATAGCTACATTTTAAATACATACAATACTTCAAATAATATAGATTATACATAAAAATGCATATCATTTTAACATTGTATAGAAATGCGATGCTACACTAAAATATTAACCCCTTATGTTTCCTCACCCCAAGCGCAACCTACACTATTAACACCTAATCTGCCACAAACCCCAATGCAAACCACCCCAACACTGCTAAACTGCATAACAGCTAACCTCCCCAGACTTCTAAGCTGAGACCCCAATAAAAAATACCAAACATTAAAATGATTGAAAATAAAAAAAACACATTACCAAAAAAACTAAAGGTTAATATAGCAATAGCCCTTAGAAGGGCTTTTGTAAGGTATTGCCCAAAAGTGACTTAGCTCTTTTTTAAAAAATAATACAACCCCATTCTACAATAAAAGTTAAAAAATCTAATATAACCTACTATAAAATTGCCCTGCAAAATGGCATTTGGTAGCGCATTGCCCTTAAAAGGGTTTGTGCAAGAGTAGGGTGGGTTTTTTTTTACTTTTCTTGCTCCAATGACTTCTATGGGGAATAGGTTATCACGCGTGCAATATCCTACGTTTTTAGGCACGTCGGGTTGGCGCCTGACTGAAAACAGTTTACTTTCAACTTCTATTTCTAGCACAGTTAACGCTCAAGCGGGAGCATTAAATAGCGCTCTTTTTGTAATCTGGCCATATTATATTTATATATATATATATATATATATATATATATATATTGGCTTAATGCTAACACGTTATACAGAGGGCAAGGAAACTGAAGTAATTTAGTAATTTGTAAAAATTCAGACATAGGGGCATATTTATTAAAGTCTGGCGGACCTGATCCGACAGTGCGGATCAGGTCCGCCAGACTTCGCTGAATATGGCGAGCAATACGCTTGCCGTATTCAGCATTGCACCAGCAGCTCACAAGAGCTGCTGGTGCAACACCGCCCCCTGCAGACTTGCGTCCAATAGGCCGCCAGCAGTGGGGTGTAAATCAACCTGATCGTACTCGATCGGGTTGATTTCCGGTGATGTGTGCCCGCCTGCTCAGAGCAGGTGGACAGGTTATGGAGCAGCGGTCTTTGTGA
Organism: Bombina bombina; assembly: GCF_027579735.1. Lineage (NCBI taxonomy): Eukaryota > Metazoa > Chordata > Amphibia > Anura > Bombinatoridae > Bombina > Bombina bombina. Next base: position 1,062,772,721 of record NC_069502.1, on the reverse strand, counting down.
CCGCTGCTTCATAATTGCTGTTTCTGGCGAGCCTGCAGGCTCGCCAGAAACAAGGGGCATCAAGCTCCATTCGGAGCTTGATACATATGTCCCATAGGGGCCAATTTATTATGCTGCAAATGCAGCAGTTTCTTCGCAAGCCTTCAGGCTCACCGAAAACATAAGTTAAGAAGCAACAGTCATAAGACCTCTGCCCCTTAACTTGTCTGCCACCTCTGAGGCGGCGGACAGCAATCAGCCCATCGGATACATTCGGGATGATTGACACCCCCTGCTAGCGCCCGATTGGCGGTGAATGTGCAGGGGGCGGCATTGCACAAGCATTTCATGAATCATGTCCATCCGACAAATGATAAATCGGCCCTTAAGGAGGCAATTTCAAGCTTTCGTTTTTTCCGATGTTGGATAAATTGGGAACAGATTGATCATGATCACAGCTGAGATCATTAACTCACAGAAAATATGATCTTAATATTTTTTTTTTAATCTTTTATTGAGGATTGCTAGAAATATGACAGATACAGAGGATCTTGTGTGAAAAACTACAAAGTGATCATATGTAAATTCAACAAATAATAGTAATGTTACTTCACATTTTTTCAACACAATTGACAAAGAAAAATATAATTACATTAGGCACATTAACATTCGGCTAGATGGAATCTTCATTTTAAAATTTTATATAGCTAGATATGGGTAGCCATTAGCGTGATCGTATCGGATCAGTTGAACCCTAAAGAAAACTCAGTGGCTACAGGTGGGACCCACAACGTGTAAACTATAGCACAAGTTCGGCTCTTACTAGATATTTTCATAAAAGGATTACAGGGATAAACATTTACAAACAGCAGTATGTAACCTCTGTACTAAGTAAGTAGTCTAGATATCCTAGAGCCTTGGACTCTTGATGGGTCTGCAAATTTATTGTATGTGGTATAAGTATTTGAAGAAATATGAAAGAAAAAGAAAATGGGGAATAGGGGGGATATTCCGCGGATAAGCACCACTAAGAGTATATATTTCTTATATATTTATAATATAATAGAAATATAGGGGATAATGGGGGGGCGTCTATATTGGAACAGAAATGTAGTCAGTGAAATGGGAAATGGGAAAAGGTTAGGTGGTATGCATAGAGGGACAATTATATTTAACAGCAGGTATCCATAACATAGCAGAAAAGCTATGTGTTAATTAACAGCACAGCACTTAGACCCTATCATATATTATTAAAGGGCTAAAGATGTAAACATCTTATAAGATACAAACAACAACACATTTATAATATATAAAGGTCGGTAGATACCTGTTTTTCTGGAGGTCCACTTTCCAGAGGGACTAGGTACATTGTAAACATTGGATAAATGGGAGGTCCACTGTACTCACGTAATTAGTTTAGTTTAGGATTGAATTGAAACTTCAGCTGTTGTATATACTTTGGCAGTACTGCACACTGTTTAATAGGTTTATTATGTTCAATATAACAAATTTGACACAGATTTAGAGATCCCGATTTGGGAAAATACGATGTGTGTAAGAAACAGCTGAGGAGGTATATTCGATCTCCATTGGTGAAGACAAGTAGCGTAGGGAGTGGCCTTTCTAGAGCCTAGGAGAACGTAAACAAAGGCAGCGCTGTTAGCTATCCTGTCAAACTCGGCTCTGTTAATACTATTTCTTTCATGTAATTAGCAAGAGTCCATGAGCTAGTGACATATGGGATATACAATCCTACCAGGAGGGGCAAAGTTTCCCAAACCTCAAAATGCCTATAAATACACCCCTCACCACACCCACAATTCAGTTTTACAAACTTTGCCTCCTGTGGAGGTGGTGAAGTAAGTTTGTGCTAGATTCTACGTTGATATGCGCTTCGCAGCAGGCTGGAGCCCGGTTTTCCTCTCAGAGTGCAGTGAATGTCAGAGGGATGTGAAGAGAGTATTGCCTATTTGAATTCAATGGTCTCCTTCTACGGGATCTATTTCATAGGTTCTCGGTCGTAGAGATTCATCTCTTACCTCCCTTTTTAGATCGTCGATATACTCTTATATACCATTACCTCTACTGATTTTCGTTTCAGTACTGGTTTGGCTATCTACTATATGTAGATGAGTGTCCTGGGGTAAGTAAGTCTTATTTTTTGTGACACTCTAAGCTATGGTTGGGCACTTTATAGTTCTAAATATATGTCTTTAAACTTATATTTGCCATGATTCAGGATGATCAGTATTCCATATTTCAGACAGTCAGTTTCATTATTTGGGATAATGCATATAAATGATCATTTTTTCTTAACTTAAAAATTGTTTCAATTGACTTTTTTCCCTGTGGGCTGTTAGGCTCGCGGGGGCTGAAAATGCTTCAATATATTGCGTCATTTTTGGCGCTGACTTTTTTGGAACAAAAAATTTTGTCATTTCCGGCGCCCTAATTGACGCCGGAAGTTGTTAATGATTGCGTCATTTTTTTGACGTTTTTGCGCCAAAAATGTCGGCGTCACCAGATGTGGCGTCATTCTTAGCACCAAAAAATGTAGGCGTTGTACTTAGCGCCAATAATGTGGGCGTCATTTTTGGAACCAAAAAATGTGGGCGTCATTTTTTGTCTCCACCTTTTTTTCACATTATTTCAGTCTCATTTTTCATTGCTTCTGGTTGCTAGAGGCTTGTTCATTGGCATTTTTTTCCCATTCCTGAAACTGTCATTTAAGTCTGTCTGTTATTCCTCCTTCCAGTAAACGTAAAAGGTCTTTTAAAACTTCTCATTTTTCAGATGAATTTTTAAATGACCATCATCATTCTGACTTGTCTGTTTCTGATGAGGATTTATCTGGTTCAGAAGATTCTGTCTCAGATATTGACACTGATAAATCTTCATATTTATTTAAAATGGAATTTATTTGTTCTTTACTTAAAGAAGTTTTAATCGCATTAGATATGGAGGAGTCTAGTCCTCTTGATACTAAATCTACTAAGCATTTAAATTCGTTTTTTAAACCTCCTATAGTTATTCCAGAAGTTTTTCCTGTCCCTGATGCTATTTCTGAAGTAATTTCTAGGGAATGGAATAATCTGGGTACTTCATTTACTCCTTCTCAAAGGTTTAAGAAATTGTATCCTGTGCCATCTGACAGATTAGAATTTTGGGACAAAATCCCTACTCTTGCTAAACGTACTACTATTCCTACGGCGGATAGTACTTCCTTTAAGGATCCTTTAGATAGGAAGATTGAATCCTTCCTAAGGAAAGCTTATTTATGTTCAGGTAATCTTCTTAGACCTGCTATTTCTTTGGCTGATGTTGCTGCCGCTTCCACTTTCTGGTTGGAGGCTTTAGCGCAACAAGTGTCAGACCATAATACTCATAGCATTGTTAAACTTCTTCAACATGCTAATAACTTTATTTGTGATGCCATCTTTGATATTATTAGAGTTGATGTCAGGTATATGTCTTTAGCTATTTTAGCCAGAAGAGCTTTATGGCTTAAAACTTGGAATGCAGATATGTCTTCTAAGTCAACTTTGCTTTCTCTTTCTTTCCAAGGTAATAAATTATTTGGTTCTCAGTTGGATTCTATTATTTCAACTGTTACTGGGGGGAAAGGAACTTTTTTGCCTCAGGACAAAAAATCTAAAGGTAAATACAGGGCTGCTAATTGTTTTCGTTCCTTTCGTCAGAATAAGGAACAGAAGCCTGACCCTTCCCCTAAAGGAACGGTTTCTGTTTGGAAACCTTCTCCAATCTGGAATAATTCCAAGCCTTTTAGAAAGTCAAAACCAGCTCCCAAGTCCACATGAAGGTGCGGCCCTCATTCCAGCACAGCTGGTAGGGGGCAGGTTACGATTTTTCAAAGACATTTGGATCACTTCGATTCACAGTCCTTGGATTCAGAACATTGTTTCACAAGGGTACAGAATAGGTTTCAAGGTAAGGCCGCCTGCGAGAAGATTTTTTCGCTCTCGCATTCCAATAAACCCAGTAAAGGCTCAGGCATTTCTGAAATGTGTTTCAGATCTAGAGTTGGCTGGAGTAATTGTGCTCGTTCCAGTTCTGGAACAGGGTCTGGGGTTTTACTCAAATCTATTCATTGTACCAAAGAAGGAGAATTCCTTCAGACCAGTTCTGGATCTAAAGATATTGAATCGTTATGTAAGGATACCAACATTCAAAATGGTAACTATAAGGACTATTCTGCCTTTTGTTCAGCAAGGGCATTATATGTCCACAATAGATTTACGGGATGCATATCTTCATATTCCGATTCATCCAGATCACTTTCAGTTTCTGAGATTCTCTTTTCTAGACAAGCATTACCAGTTTGTGGCCCTTCCGTTTGGCCTAGCAACAGCTCCAAGGATCTTTTCAAAGGTTCTTGGTGCCCTTCTATCTGTAATCAGAGAACAGGGTATTGCGGTATTTTCTTATTTGGACGATATCTTGGTACTTGCTCAGTCTTCACATTCTGCAGAATCTCATACGAATCGACTTCAAAAACATGGTTGGAGGATCAATTTACCAAAGAGTTCCTTGATTCCTCAGACAAGAGTAACCTTTTTAGGTTTCCAAATAGATTCAGTGTCCATGACCTTGTCTCTAACAGAAAAGAGACGTCTGAAATTGGTTTCAGCTTGTCGAAACCTTCAGTTTCAATCATTCCCTTCGGTAGCTTTTGTGCATGGAAATTCTAGGTCTCATGACTGCTGCATCGGACGCGATCCCCTTTGCTCGTTTTCACATGTGACCTCTTCAGCTTTGTATGCTGAACCAGTGGTGCAGGGATTATACAAAGATATCACAATTAATATCCTTAAATCCAATTGTTCGACACTCTCTGACGTGGTGGATAGATCACCATCGTTTAGTCCAAGGGGCTTCTTTTGTTCGTCCAACCTGGACTGTGATCTCAACAGATGCGAGTCTGACAGGTTGGGGAGCTGTATGGGGATCTCTGACAGCGCAGGGGGTCTGGGAATCTCAGGAGGCGAGATTACCAATCAACATTTTGGAACTCTGTGCGATTTACAGAGCTCTTCAGTTTTGGCCTCTTCTGAAGAGAGAATCGTTCATTTGTTTTCAGACAGACAATATTACAACTGTGGCATATGTCAATCATCAAGGGGGGACTCACAGTCCTCAGGCTATGAAAGAGTATCTCAGATACTTGTATGGGCGGAATCCAGCTCCTGTCTAATCTCTGCGGTTCATATCCCAGGTGTAGACAATTGGGAAGCGGATTATCTCAGTCGCCAGACGTTACATCCGGGCGAATGGTCTCTTCACCCAGAGGTATTTCTTCAGATTGTTCAAATCGGGGGACTTCCAGAAATAGATCTGAAGGCTTCTCATCTAAACAAGAAACTTCCCAGGTATCTGTCCAGATCCAGGGATCCTCAGGTTGAGGCAGTGGACGCGTTGTCGCTTCCTTGGAATTATCATCCTGCCTATATCTTTCCGCCTCTAGTTCTTCTTCCAAAAGTGATTTCCAAAATTCTAATGGAACGTTCGTTTGTACTGCTGGTGGCTCCAGCATGGCCTCACAGGTTTTGGTATGCGGATCTCGTTCGGATGGCCACTTGCCATCCTTGGACTCTTCTGTTAAGACCAGACCTTCTATCTCAAGGCCATTTTTTCCATCAGGATCTCAAATCATTAAATTTGAAGGTATGGAAATTGAACGCTTGATTCTTAGTCATAGAGGTTTCTCTGACTCAGTAATTAATACTATGTTACAGGCTCGTAAATCTGTATCTAGGAAGATTTATTATTGAGTCTGGAAGACTTACATTTCTTGGTGTTCTTCTCATAAATTCTCCTGGCATTCTTTTAGAATTCCTAGAATTTTACAGTTTCTTCAGGATGGTTTGGACAAAGGTTTGTCTGCAAGTTCCTTGAAAGGACACATTTCTGCTCTTTCTGTTCTTTTTCTCAGAAAGATTGCTAATCTTCCTGATATTCATTGTTTTGTACAGGCTTTGGTTCGTATAAAACCTGTCATTAAGTCAATTTCTCCTCCTTGGAGTCTTAATTTGGTTCTGAGGGCTTTACAAGCTCCTCCGTTTGAACCTATGCATTCTCTGGATATTAAATTACTTTCTTGGAAAGTTCTGTTCCTTTTGGCCATCTCTTCTGCTAGAAGAGTTTCTGAGTTATCTGCTCTTTCTTGTGAATCTCCTTTTCTGATTTTTCATCAGGATAAGGCGGTGTTGCGGACTTCATTTAAATTTTTACCTAAGGTTGTGAACTCTAACAACATTATTAGAGAAATTCTTCCTTCATTATGTCCTAATCCTAAGAATTCTCTGGAGAGATCTTTACATTCTTTGGATGTAGTAAGAGCTTTAAAATATTATGTTGAAGCTACTAAAGATTTTAGAAAGACTTCTAGTCTATTTGTTATCTTTTCTGGTTCCAGGAAAGGTCAGAAGGCCTCCGCAATTTCTTTGGCATCTTGGTTAAAGTCTTTGATTCATCATGCTTATGTTGAGTCGGGTAAAACTCTGCCTCAAAGGATTACAGCTCATTCTACTAGGTCAGTTTCTACTTCCTGGGCGTTTAGGAATGAAGCTTCTGTTGATCAGATTTGCAAAGCAGCAACTTGGTCTTCTTTGCATACTTTTACTAAATTCTACCATTTTGATGTTTTCTCTTCTTCTGAAGCAGTTTTTGGTTGAAAAGTACTTCAGGCAGCAGTTTCAGTTTGATTCTTCTGCTTATAATTTCAGTTTTTTTTATTATTGAGATTCAAACTTTTGCTTTGGGTTGTGGATTATTTTTCAGCGGAATTGGCTGTCTTTATTTTATCCCTCCCTCTCTAGTGACTCTTGCGTGGAAGTTCCACATCTTGGGTATTTATGATCCCATACGTCACTAGCTCATGGACTCTTGCTAATCACATGAAAGAAAACATAATTTATGTAAGAACTTACCTGATAAATTCATTTCTTTCATATTAGCGAGAGTCCATGAGGCCCACCCTTTTTTGGGGTGGTTATGTTTTTTTGTATAAAGCACAATTATTCCAATTCCTTATATCTCTTGTAAGGTGTATCCAGTCCACGGATCATCCATTACTTGTGGGATATTCTCATTCCCAACAGGAAGTTGCAAGAGGACACCCACAGCAGAGCTGTAATATAGCTCCTCCCCTAACTGTCATAGCCAGTCATTCTCTTGCAACTCTCAACAAGCTAGGACGTTGTAGGAGAGAGTGGTTAAATATAGCTAGTTTATTTTCTTCAATCAAAAGTTTGTTATTTTTAAATAGTACCAGAGTTGTGCTATTTTATCTCAGGCAGTAAATAGAAGAAGAATCTGCCTGAGGTTTCTATGATCTTAGCAGGTTTTAACTAAGATCCATTGCTATTCTCACATATGTCTGAGGGGATTACACAGATGAGGTAACTTCAGCGAGAGAATGGCGTGCAGTTTATTCTGCTATCAGGTATGTGCAGTTATAATTTTTTCTAGAGATGGAAAACACTAGAAAATGCTGCTGATACCGGATTAATGTAAGTTAAGCCTGAATACAGTGATTTAATAACGACTGCTATCATGCTTACTCCCAGGGGTAATACCCTTATGATATTTACAATATAAAACGTTTGCTGGCATGTTTAATCATTTTTATATATGCTTTGGTGATATAACTTTATTGGGGCCTAGTTTTTTCCACATGGCTGGCTTAAATTTTGACTAGAAACAATTTCCACTGTTGTAGTATAAAAGTTACAGTTGGTGCAGTTAAAATTACAAACTGTGACATCCAGCTTCCCTCAAAGGCCCTCTGAATGCTATAGGACATCTCTAAAGGGCCCAAAGGCTTTCCAAAGTTGTTTATTGGGGAAGGTAGGGCCACAGCTTGCTGTGGCAGTTGGTTGTGACTGTTAAAAAACGTCTATTTCGTTTTTTTGATCTGTTTTTTGAACTAAGGGGTTAATCATCCATTTGCAAGTGGGTGCAATGCTCTGCTAGCCTATTATACACACTGTAAAAATTTCGTTTGATTTACTGCATTTTTTCACTGTTTTTCAAATTCTGACAATTTGTTTCTCTTAAAGGCACAGTACCGTTTTTTATATTTGCTTGTTAACTTGATTTAAAGTGTTTTCCAAGCTTGCTAGTCTCATTGCTATTCTGTATAAACATGTCTGACATAGAAGAAACTCCTTGTTTATTATGTTTAAAAGCCATGGTGGAACCCCCTCTTAGAATGTGTACCAAATGTACTGATTTCATTTTATGCAATAAAGATCGTTTTCTGTCTTTAAAAAATGTATCACCAGAGGAATCTGACGAGGGGGAAGTTATGCCGACTAACTTTCCCCACGTGTCAGAGGTAAGCGAGATAGCTCTGGGGTGAGACAAAATGCAGAGCATACTGACGCTTTAAGAACCATGTCTGATACTGCCTCACAATATGCAGAAGCTGAGGAAAGAGAGCTTCAGTCAGTGGGTGATGTTAATGACTCAGGAAAGACACCTGATTCTAATATTTCTACATTTAAATTTAAGCTTGAACACCTCCGCGTGTTGCTTAGGGAGGTTTTAGCTGCTCTGAATGACTGTGATACCATTGCAGTGCCAGAGAAATTGTGTAGACTGGATAAATACTTTGCAGTGCCGGTGTGTACTGATGTTTTTCCAAATACCTAAAAGGTTTACAGAAATTATTAATAAGGAATGGGATAGACCAGGTGTGCCGTTCTCTTCCCCTCCTATTTTTAGAAAAATGTTTCCAATAGACGCCACCACATGGGACTTATGGCAGACAGTCCCTAAGGTGGAGGGAGCAGTTTCTACTAGTAGTAAAGCGTACTACTATCCCTGTCGAGGACAGTTGTGCTTTTTTTTTTTAGATCCAATGGATAAAAAAATTAGAGGTTACCTTAAGAAAATATTTATTCAACAAGGTTTTATCCTACAGCCCCTTGCATGCATTGCCCCTGTCACTGCTGCTGCGGCGTACTGGTTTGAGTCTCTGGAAGAGGCTTTACAGGTAGCGACTCCATTGGATGACATACTTGGCAAACTTAGAGCACTTAAGCTAGCCAATTCTTTTATTCTGATGCCATTGTTCATTTGACTAAACTAACGGCTAAGAATTCTGGTTTTGCTATACAGGCGCGCAGAGCGCTATGGCTTAGATCATGGTCAGCTGACGTGACTTCAAAATCTAAGCTACTTAACATTCCCTTCAAGGGGCAGACCCTATTCGGGCCTGGTTGAAGGAGATTATTGCTGATATCACTGGAGGAAAAGGTCATGCCCTTCCTCAGGACAGGTCCAAATCTAGGGCCAAACAGTCTAATTTTCGTGCCTTTCAAAACTTCAAGGCAGGTGCGTTATCAACTTCCTCTAATAATAAACAAGAGGGAACTTTTGCTCAATCCAAGACGGTCTGGAGACCAAACCTGACATGGAAAAAAGGTAAGCAGGTAAAAAAGCCTGCTGCTGCCTCTAAGACAGCATGAAGGAACGGCCCCCTATCCGGGAACGGATATAGTAGGGGGCAGACTTTCACTCTTTGCCCAGGCGTGGGCAAGAGATGTTCAGGATCCCTGGGCATTGGAAATTATATCCCAGGGATATCTTCTGGACTTCAAAGCTTCCCCCCCCAAAAGGGAGATTTCACCTTTCACAATTATCTGCACACCAGATAAAGAGAGAGGCATTCTTACACTGTGTACGAGTCCTCCTAGTTATGGGAGTGATCCATCCAGTTCCAAAGGAGGAACAGGGACAGGGTTTTTACTCAAATCTGTTTGTGGTTCCCAAAAAAGAGGGAACCTTCAGACCAATTTTGGATCTAAAGATCTTAAACAAATTCCTCAAAGTTCCGTCGTTCAAGATGGAAACTATTCGTACCATCCTACCACTGATCCAGGAGGGTCAATATATGACTACAGTGGATCTAAAGGATGCTTATCTTCACATTCCGATACACAAAGATCATCATCGGTTTCTCAGGTTTGCCTTTTAAGACAGGCATTACCAGTTGTAGCTCTTCCCTTGGGATTAGCTACAGCCCCAAGAATCTTTACAAAGGTTCTAGGGTCACTTATGGCGGTCCTAAGACCACGGGGCATAGCAGTAGCCCCTTATTTAGACGACATCCTGATACAGGCGTCAAACTTCCAAATTGCCAAGTCTCATACGGACGTAGTACTGGCATTTCTGTGGTCGCATGGGTGGAAAGTGAACGAGGAAAAGAGTTCTCTATCCCCACTCACAAGAGTTTCCTTTCTAGGGACTCTGATAGATTCTGTAGAAATGAAAATTCACCTGACGGAGTCCAAGTTATCAAAGCTTCTAAAATCCTGCCTGGTTCTTCATTCCATTCCGCGCCCTTCGGTGGTTCAGTGTATGGAAGTAATCGGCTTAATGGTAGCGGCAATGGACATAGTGCCGTTTGCACGCTTACATCTCAGACCGCTGCAACTATGCATGCTCAGTCAGTGGAGCGGGGATTACACAGATTTGTCCCCTCAACTGAATCTGGACCAAGAGACCAGGGATTCTCTTCTCTGGTGGCTATCTCGGGTCCATCTGTCCAAAGGTATGACCTTTCGCAGGCCAGATTGGACAATTGTTACGACAGATGCCAGCTTTCTAGGTTGGGGTGCAGTCTGGAACTCCCTGAAGGCTCAGGGATCGTGGACTCAGGAGGAGTCTCTCCTTCCATTAAATATTCTGGAACTAAGAGCGATATTCAAGGCTCTTCAGGCTTGGCCTCAGTTAGCAACTCTGAGGTACATCAGATTTCAGTCGGACAACATCACGACTGTAGCTTACATCAACCATCAAGGGGGAACGAGAAGTTCCCTAGAGATGTTAGAAGTTTAAAAAATAATTCGCTGGGCAGAGATTCACTCTTGTCACCTATCAGCTATCCATATCCCAGGTGTAGAGCACTGGGAGGCGGATTTTCTAAGTCGTCAGACTTTTCATCCGGGAGAGTGGGAACTCCATCCGGAGGTTCATCGTTGGGGCAAACCAGAACTGGATCTCATGGCGTCTCGCCAGAACGCCAAGCTTCCGTGTTACGGATCCAGGTCCAGGGATCCCAAGGCGACACTGATAGATGCTCTAGCAGCACCCTGGTCTTTCAACCTGGCTTATGTGTTTCCACCGTTTCCTCTGCTCCCTCGACTGATTGCCAAGATCAAGCAGGAGAGAGCATCGGTGATTCTGATAGCACCTGCGTGGCCACGCAGGACCTGGTATGCAGATCTAGTGGACATGTCATCCTTTCCACCGTGGTCTCTGCCTCTGAAACAGGACCTTCTACTTCAGGGTCCTTTCAACCATCCAAATCTAATTTCTCTGAGGCTGACTGCCTGGAGATTGAACGCTTGATTTTATCAAAGCGTGGCTTCTCCAAGTCAGTTATTGATACCTTAAGACAGGCACGAAAGCCTGTCACCAAGAAAATTTACCATAAGGTATGGCGTAGATATCTTTATTGGTGTGAATCCAAGGGTTACTCATGGAGTAAGGTCAGGATTGCTAGGATATTATCTTTTCTCCAAGAAGGTTTGGAAAAAGGATTGTCAGCTAGTTAAGCGTCTGGCAGATGTTCCAGACGTTCAGGCATTTTGTCAGGCTTTAGTTAGAATCAAGCCTGTGTTTAAACCTGTTGCTCCACCATGGAGCTTAAACATGGTTCTTAAGGTTTTTCAAGGAGTTCCGTTTGAACCTCTTCATTCCATAGATATCAAGCTTTTATCTTGGAAAGTTCTTTTTTTTGGTAGCTATTTCCTCGGCTCGTAGAGTCTCTGAGCCATCTGCCTTACAATGTGATTCTCCTTATCTGATTTTTCATACGGATAAGGTAGTCCTGCGTACCAAACCTGGGTTCTTACCTAAGGTGGTATCTAACAAGAATATCAAGAGATTGTTGTTCCATCCTTGTGTTACACAATTTGGACGTGGTCCGTGCTTTAAAGTTTTACTTACAAGCTACTAAAGATTTTCGTCAAACATCTGCTTTGTTTGTTGTCTACTCTGGACAGAGGAGAGGTCAAAAGGCTTCGGCAACCTCTTTTTCTTTTTGACTAAGAAGATTAATCCGCTTAGCCTATGAGACTGCTGGACAGCAGCCTCCTGAAAGGATTACAGCTCATTCCACTAGAGCTGTGGCTTCCACTTGGGCCTTTAAAAATGAGGCTTCTATTGATCAGATTTGCAAGGAGACGACTTGGTCTTCGCTTCATATTATTTCAAAATTTTACAAATTTGATACTTTTGCTTCTTCGGAGGCTATATTTGGGAGAGAGGTTTTAGGGGCAGTGGTTCATTCCATTTAAGTTCCTGCCTTGTCCCTCCCTTTATCCGTGTACTTTAGCTTTGGTATTGGTATCCCACAAGTAATGGATGATCCGTGGACTGGATACACCTTACAAGAGAAAACACAATTTATGCTTACCTGATAAATTTATTTCTCTTGTGATGTATCCGGTCCACGGCCCGCCCTGTCATTTTAAGGCAGGTAATTTTTAAATTTAAACTACAGTAACCACTGCACCCTATGGTTCCTCCTTTCTCGGCTTGTTTTCGGTCGAATGACTGGCTATGACAGTTAGGGGAGGAGCTATATTACAGCTCTGCTGTGGGTGTCCTCTTGCAACTTCCTGTTGGGAATGAGAATATTCCACAAGTAATGGATGATCCGTGGACTGGATACACCACAAGAGAAATAAATTTATCAGGTAAGCATAAATTGTGTTTTTTTGATGCTTTCGCTCCTTTCTTATCACCCCACTTCTTGGCTATTCGTTAAACTGAATTGTGGCTGTGGTGAGGGATGTATTTATAGGCATTTTGAGGTTTGGGAAACTTTGCCCCTCCTGGTAGGAATTTATATCCCATACGTCACTAGCTCATGGACTCTTGCTAATATGAAAGAAATGAATTTATCAGGTAAGTTCTTACATAAATTATGTTTTTTAGCAAGAGGTAGCGATCCAATACAGCAAACATGTAAGTATAGCAGTGCTCAGTGAATGCCGATTAAGAGGCACAAGACGCTGATAGCTATTTTGGGAAGTTATGGCATTGTCAACACTATTGTAAGCAAGAGATAGCAATTCAAGATAGTTAAAGTTTATTGGTACAGAGCAAACAGCGATCAAGAGGCACAGGCACACTAACGAGGTTATAAGGTTTCAGCACGCAATTAAGATGCATAAACTGCTAGTTTGATCGCAGGCTAGGAATAAATAGGGAAAACTGGTGTTATACAAACAATATTTTTGATTGGTGGGATTAAGAAAGGGGGAGTGCCCCATATCCAATAGTAATTCAGATGAGGGTTTTTAAACTGAGAGTGACTAGCAGTCTTTAAACAGGCTAGGATTAAGGCAGACGCCGAAACTGGTCAACCTTTTGTACATCTGGTTTACTATTTTTCACTTTTTTATTTTCTTACCCTGGGGTATTGTTACCCTTTGAATCAAATAATGCTTAAATTTTACTCACTACCTTGGTGCTCCTGATATACATTTTTTTGACAATCCATAACTTTAGGCCACATAGAGCACATTTTAGTGAGTGAACATAATTCTATATATATATACTGCAGAGGCATTTGTCCACACTGCATTAGACTGATCTAATTCTAGTGAATCCTGAGAACTACCGACAAGGGGTGCCAGGTAAGGACAGAGAACACCTGGACACCGGACAGAAGGAAGGAACTTGTCTGGCGGATGTGTTCATTTGCACAGGCACACAGCATCGAAAACAGGACAGGTACTACACAAAGAAACAGGAGGATGGTGAGTCAACCTTGATTTTCAATTTTGCACTACAGATGCCAGTGTGAGCTACTCCTAGATATTGAACTGTGGGGGTTATTGGGGGGTATCCCTCATTTTTTCATCAGTATCAGTCTTTTTATATGCAGTGTACAGTAAAGACTTGCTTATATTATTATATGTTTTACAGTGCATACATCTGAATGCACTTTGTCCCCCTTTTTTTATTATAGTGTATCATGGGTCACACTGTAAAACATATTAAGTATCCGATCAAATATAAGTAAGGAACTCAACTAAGTAAAACATTGGATGCAGGCAATCACTAAACACCTATTTATCATCTCCAATATTCAAGGAGAAGCGACTTCCCCCTTTTCTCCTTATAGAATGAAAGCATTAAACATCATATCCATATAGTAAATTGTGCGTAAATTAACCAACTCTCCTATGTAGAGATGCGACTATCAGTATTGGATCTCCTGGGATTTGGTTAGCTGTTTGTCTCTGTGTACATGCAAATGATCAGCTAAAGTGCATCATACCCCCGGTGTCACGCCTGCTAGTAGTAATAATAACTTTTAGATAGTTATAATAAATTTCTATAGAGGATCTACATGAAAATTGAGCAACACAAAGCAGTGCCCGAACCGCTGTGTTGGCCGCTGACAGCCGGCTCAGAGTGAAACCCAGCAACCAAGCGCCTGATAGATTAAGGTGGGTAGCCTTGTAATGAGTAGGGCATAGTAAAAAAATATATTAGGCATAGAAGTTCGTAATCACTATACGTGGTCAAGGGGGATGTATATGGACATTGCACATTATAATACTAGTAATATAAGAATTGTCCTAGGATTAGGTACACCATTAGATGAAATAGTAATGCTTATGACCCTGTACAGATCGTCCGAAAAGAACAATGGAAAACAAACAAAGAAAAGGAGAGGCTCTAAACTAGTGTCTAGTACTTAGGTTTGTTGTATGTTTTCTCCCTAAGTAATAGGGACTTTGTGAAGAGTTGTTGTATGTATATAACTGTAGCCTCTGGATGAAATCATAACAAATACACACGAACATTAAGTAATACCATAGTAGTGATATATATTTTATTAAAATTATATATATTAACACTTACATCAGTGTAACTCATGGCTTCATGCTGCCCATCTAGGCAAATATTGTCACACAATTCCCTAAATGCAATCAAGGAAAATGTGTATGGTCTTGATATACGACTATAACAGTAATATAGATTCAGAGTGTCGTAGTCAAAGTAAAAAATTAGGGAAATTATATTTACAGGAGCCACCAATAGGGAGTTAAAAGGTTACCACCATTAGGTAGTTAAACAGTTAAGTTTACCATCTAAAGTATTAATTAGATTAGGCTTATTATTAGGATAGAGAGGACTCAGACTGTATTTTTAGGGCTACATTTGCTCCCTGTAAGATTATTAAGGGCCCTCCTGTGAGTAGGGTCTGGTTTAGCTGTGTAGAGCACCCTATAAAATGCTAGTACATAAAAAAGAGACATGTAGTATACTGGTGTGGTGGTCAATGACTTTAGCCTAGTTGGGTATAGATACAAACAAGGATGTAACTAAGTATCATGGAACACAAAGCTAGTACAAGCAATATGATTTAGAGAAGGAACAATCAATAATGAAGGATGTTAGTGTTCACGTGGTGTGATTGCACCCCCAAGTGAACAGTCAATGGGCATCAATGCATAAAAGTTATCAAGCAGCAGGAAATAATAAACAATAGCAGCGCCCGTTTTCAGAGAATATTATACGTGTGAGTTAAGCGCTTATAGCGGTGAATGGTAAACGCCATTGGCATAAATGTCTTAAGCTTGTTCTGCAGGAGTAGCGTGGAATTGGGATAAGCCTGTATCAGTCCTACATGAGCCTGGACTCATACCCTGCGTGGATAAAGACGTCTATTCTAGCCCATACCTAGACGGATCCATCTTGTGCACTGTACGACAGTCGGGAGATTCAGAGTGCTCGACCGCAATACCAACACTGGCTGAATCACACATGGCAGCAAAACGGGTATCGACATGTTGCATGTGTATTTAATAAGGCTGTGGTAAGGTGCACTGCGATTATGCTCGTAGACGTCCGAAATGCTGTGGACTTCCAGCCACCCAGATTACTCAGAAGCTAAGGGCCGGTCAAGGCTCAGGTTAGTATCAGATGAAACTGGGCAAATATAACTACTGATCAGAGTCCCTGTATTTTCATACTTCGCTACTTTTAGAAGTCGTTCCGCTGCTGCTACAGGTTGACTCTCACTGAGCTTTTTTGTTGCTGGGTGTGGTGAAGTCTCCACCTGACCCGGCTTGTTTTGGTCTCCCTCACCATTAGGAGTTAACACCTCTTCGTTAGGCCAGGCGGAACAGACACTATCCGTACCACTGCATGTTGTGATGAGATCTTCAAAGTGACTGTCCATTCTAGACTCTGAGGCCTAGATTTGGAGTTCGGCGGTAACCGTCAAAACCAGCGTTAGAGGCTCCTAACGCTGGTTTTGGCCGCCCGCTGGTATTTGGAGTCAGTGATTAAAGGGTCTAACGCTCACTTTTCAGCCGCGACTTTTCCATACCGCAGATCCCCCTACGCCATTTGCGTAGCCTATATTTTCAATGGGATCTTTCTAACGCTGGTATTTAGAGTCGTTTCTGAAGTGAGCGTTAGAGCTCTAACGACAAGATTCCAGCCGCCTGAAAATAGCAGGAGTTAAGAGCTTTCTGGCTAACGCCGGTTTATAAAGCTCTTAACTACTGTACCCTAAAGTACACTAACACCCATAAACTACCTATGTACCCCTAAACCGAGGTCCCCCCACACCGCCGCCACTCGATTAAAATTTTTAACCCCTAATCTGCCGACCGCCACCTACGTTATACTTATGTACCCCTAATCTGCTGCCCCTAACCCCGCCGACCCCTGTATTACATTTATTAACCCCTAACTTGCCCCCCACAACGTCGCCGCCAGCTACTTAAAATAATTAACCCCTAATCTTCCGACCGCAAATCGCCGCCACCTACGTTATCCCTATGTACCCCTAATCTGCTGCCCTAACATCGCCGACCCCTATATTATATTTATTAACCCCTAATCTGCCCCCTCAACGTCACCGACACCTGCCTACACTTATTAACCCCTAATCTGCCGAGCGGACCTGAGCGCTACTATAATAAATGTATTAACCCCTAATCCGCCTCACTAACCCTATCATAAATAGTATTAACCCCTAATCTGCCCTCCCTAACATCGCCGACACCTAACTTCAATTATTAACCCCTAATCTGCCGACCGGAGCTCACCGCTATTCTAATAAATGTATTAACCCCTAAAGCTAAGTCTAACCCTAACACTAAGACCCCCCTAAGTTAAATATAATTTTTATCTAACGAAATAAATTAACTCTTATTAAATAACTTATTCCTATTTAAAGCTAAATACTTACCTGTAAAATAAATCATAATATAGCTACAATATAAATTATAATTATATTATAGCTATTTTAGGATTAATATTTATTTTACAGGCAACTTTGTTATTATTTTAACCAGGTAAAATAGCTATTAAATAGTTAAGAACTATTTAATAGTTACCTAGTTAAAATAATAACAAATTTACCTGTAAAATAAATCCTAACCTAAGTTATAATTAAACCTAACACTACCCTATCAATAAAATAATTAAATAAACTACCTACAATTACCTACAATTAACCTAACACTACACTATCAATAAATTAATTAAACACAATTCCTACAAATAAATACAATTAAATAAACTAGCTAAAGTACAAAAAATAAAAAAGAACTAAGTTACAGAAAATAAAAAAATATTTACAAACATAAGAAAAATATTACAACAATTTTAAACTAATTACACCTACTCTAAGCCCCCTAATAAAATAACAAAGCCCCCCAAAATAAAATATTCCCTACCCTATTCTAAATTAAAAAAGTTACAAGCTCTTTTACCTTACCAGCCCTGAACAGGGCCCTTTGCGGGGCATGCCCCAAGAAGTTCAGCTCTTTTGCCTGTAAAAAAAAACATACAATACCCCCCCCCCCCAACATTACAACCCACCACCCACATACCCCTAATCTAACCCAAACCCCCCTTAAATAAACCTAACACTAATCCCCTGAAGATCTTCCTACCTTGTCTTCACCATCCAGGTATCACCGATCCGTCCTGGCTCCAAGATCTTCATCCAACCCAAGCGGGGGTTGGCGATCCATAATCCGGTGCTGAAGAGGTCCAGAAGAGGCTCCGAAGTCTTCCTCCTATCCGGCAAGAAGAGGACATCCGGACCGGCAAACATCTTCTCCAAGCGGCATCTTCGATCTTCTTCCATCCGGAGCGAAGCGGCAGGATCCTGAAGACCTCCAGCGCGGAACATCCATCCGGACCGACGACTGAACGACGAATGACTGTTCCTTTAAGGGACGTCATCCAAGATGGCGTCCCTCGAATTCCGATTGGCTGATAGGATTCTATCAGCCAATCGGAATTAAGGTAGGAATTTTCTGATTGGCTGATGGAATCAGCCAATCAGAATCAAGTTCAATCCGATTGGCCGATCCAATCAGCCAATCAGATTGAGCTCGCATTCTATTGGCTGATCAGAACAGCCAATAGAATGCGAGCTCAATCTGATTGGCTGATTGGATCAGCCAATCAGATTGAACTTGATTCTGATTGGCTGATTCCATCAGCCAATCAGAAAATTCCTACCTTAATTCCGATTGGCTGATAGAATCCTATCAGCCAATCGGAATTCGAGGGACGCCATCTTGGATGACGTCCCTTAAAGGAACAGTCATTCGTCGTTCAGTCGTCGGTCCGGATGGATGTTCCGCGCTGGAGGTCTTCAGGATCCTGCCGCTTCGCTCCGGATGGAAGAAGATCGAAGATGCCGCTTGGAGAAGATGTTTGCCGGTCCGGATGTCCTCTTCTTGCCGGATAGGAGGAAGACTTTGGAGCCTCTTCTGGACCTCTTCAGCACCGGATTATGGATCGCCAACCCCCGCTTGGGTTGGATGAAGATCTTGGAGCCAGGACGGATCGGTGATACCTGGATGGTGAAGACAAGGTAGGAAGATCTTCAGGGGATTAGTGTTAGGTTTATTTAAGGGGGGTTTGGGTTAGATTAGGGGTATGTGGGTGGTGGGTTGTAATGTTGGGGGGGGGGTATTGTATGTTTTTTTTTACAGGCAAAAGAGCTGAACTTCTTGGGGCATGCCCCGCAAAGGGCCCTGTTCAGGGCTGGTAAGGTAAAAGAGCTTGTAACTTTTTTAATTTAGAATAGGGTAGGGAATATTTTATTTTGGGGGGCTTTGTTATTTTATTAGGGGGCTTAGAGTAGGTGTAATTAGTTTAAAATTGTTGTAATATATTTCTAATGTTTGTAAATATTTTTTTATTTTTTGTAACTTAGTTCTTTTTTATTTTTTGTACTTTAGTTAGTTTATTTAATTGTATTTATTTGTAGCAATTGTATTTAATTAATTTATTGATAGTGTAGTGTTAGGTTAATTGTAGGTAATTGTAGGTAGTTTATTTAATTATTTTATTGATAGGGTAGTGTTAGGTTTAATTATAACTTAGGTTAGGATTTATTTTACAGGTAAATTTGTTATTATTTTAACTAGGTAACTATTAAATAGTTCTTAACTATTTAATAGCTATTGTACCTGGTTAAAATAAATACAAAGTTACCTGTAAAATAAATATTAATCCTAAAATAGCTATAATATAATTATAATTTATATTGTAGCTATATTAGGATTTATTTTACAGGTAAGTATTTAGCTTTAAATAGGAATAAGTTATTTAATAAGAGTTAATTTATTTCGTTAGATAAATATTATATTTAACTTAGGGGGGTGTTAGTGTTAGGGTTAGACTTAGCTTTAGGGGTTAATCCATTTATTAGAATAGCGGTGAGCTCCGATCGGAAGATTAGGGGTTAATAATTGAAGTTAGGTGTCGGCGATGTTAGGGAGGGCAGATTAGGGGTTAATACTATTTATGATAGGGTTAGTGAGGCGGATTAGGGGTTAATAACTTTATTATAGTAGCGCTCAGGTCCGCTCGGCAGATTAGGGGTTAATAAGTGTAGGCAGGTGTCGGCGACGTTGTGGGGGGCAGGTTAGGGGTTAATAAATATAATATAGGGGTCGGCGGTGTTAGGGGTAGCAGATTAGGGGTACATAGGGATAACGTAGGTGGCGGCGGTTTACGGAGCGGCAGATTAGGGGTTTAAAAAAATATGCAGGGGTCAGCGATAGCGGGGGCGGCAGATTAGGGGTTAATAAGTGTAAGGCTAGGGGTGTTTAGACTCGGGGTACATGTTAGAGTGTTAGGTGCAGACGTAGGAAGTGTTTCCCCATAGCAAACAATGGGGCTGCGTTAGGAGCTGAACGCTGCTTTTTTGCAGGTGTTAGGTTTTTTTTCAGCTCAAACAGCCCCATTGTTTCCTATGGGGGAATCGTGCACGAGCACGTTTTTGAGGCCGGCCGCGTCCGTAAGCAACTCTGGTATCGAGAGTTGCATTTGCGGTAAAAATGCTCTACGCTCCTTTTTTGGAGCCTAACGCAGCATTTTTTGGGACTCTCGATACCAGAGTTAATTTTATGGTGCGGCCAGAAAAAAGCCCGCGGAGCGTTAACAGCCCTTTTACCGCCGAACTCCAAATCTAGGCCTGAGTTTTTAAGTAGGGACTGCAGTGTGGCATAATATCCCTCCATGTTCAAGGCCCATAGAAGGCCTCATATCTTGCAGTTATGGCGGAGGTAATCAGCTCTGAAGAGGTGCTGATTAGATTCGGAGCAGGCTAGGAGCTGTTAGGAGACTGTTGTAATGGTTGTTAACCAGTTATCAAGTTGTAGTTGGCCTCTTCAGTTTACTGGTCGGGGCTCCGTGTTTTAGCGACCATCTATGTTGGTAGTTGGCTCCGCCCCATTTAGAACTTCTGACAATGGAGGCTGATCACTGAAATCCAATTTGAGTTAATGGAGTCTGTGTGCGTTTTGCAATTGGAGTGGTGTCTATGATAAGCGCTAAACAATCTGAATGTCATTTGAATATTTACATGATAAATATACTGGATATTTTTGATCGATTTTTGTTTCTAAACTTTTATATAAGTATTTTTTTATTTTATTTTGTTTGTGTTTAGCTGTAATTTTTCTCTTACTCATTTACTGTAACCACACATATTATATACCTTTTTCTTGCCATTAAATGGACACACTTTTTCTAACTTTGACCCCCAAAATCTGTTACACATCTACAACCACCAAAAAACACCCATGCTAAATAGTTTCTAAATATTGTCCTGAGTTTACAAATACCCAATATTTACATGTTCTTTGCTTTTTTTGCAAGTTATAGGGCAATAAGTACAAGTAGCACTTTGCTATTTCCAAACCATTTTTTTTCCCCAAAATTAGCGATAGTTACATTATAACACTGATATCTGTCAGGAATACCCGAATAACCCTTCACATGAATATATTTTTTTTATAGTAGACAACCCAAAGTATTGATCTAGGCCCATTTTGGTATATTTCATGCCACCATTTCACCGTCAAATGTGATAAAAAAAAATTTGTTAACCTTTCACTTTGGTTTCTCACTGAAATTATTTACAAACAGCTTGTGCAATTATGTCACAAATGGTTGTAAATTCTTCTCTAGGATCCCCTTTGTTCAGAAATAGCATATATATATATATGGCTTTGGCATTGTTTTTGGTAATTAGAAGGCCGCTAAATGCCCCTGCGCAGCACACTTGTATTATGCCCAGCAGTGAAGGGGTTAATTAGGTAGCTTGTAGGGTTAATTTTAGCTTTAGTGTAGATATCAGCCACCTGACACATCCCACCCCTTGATCCCTCCCTGACTCCTGTCAAACAGCTCGTTTCCCTCCCCCACCTTACAATTGTCACCACCATCTTAAGTACTGGCAGAAAGTCTGCCAGTACTAAAGTAAAAGGCATATATATATATATATATATATATATATATATATATATATTATTTTTTATTATTATTATTTATATATATTCTACAGTGTTGGATCCCTCCTTAGCCCCCAACCTCCCTGATCCCCCCCAAACAGCTCTCTAACCCTCCCCCCGCTACCTATTTGCTGCCATCTTGGGTACTAGCAGCTGCAATACCCTGAAAGCAGCTGGAAGTGATCACAATCGCTTCCACCACTTGAAACCCCTGAGGATGTGCTAGGCACATCCTTGTTTGTTAACGATTGTTTTTTGTAGGACGTGCCTAGCACGTCCTTGGTCGTTAAGGGGTTAGGATAACCTAATTTTCTGTTTTAACAAGAGTTTAATCTAAAATCAAGAAGAAAGCGGTTTCAGCTTATCTAATAAAATGGATTTTAACAGTTCTCACAATGTAAATCATGAAACTTCTACTGACAAGGTTTAAAGGGACATGAAACCCACGTTTGCTTTCTTGATTCAGATAAAACAAGCCATTAAAAAAATGAAGCCAATTTACTTCTACTCTCAAATTTGCTTCATTGCCATGTTATTTTTGTTTAAGAGATATTTAGATAGGTAGTGTGCACATGTCTGGAGCACTACATGACAGGAAATAGCACTGCCTCCTAGTCGTGCTCTTGCTAATATATAACATTTTTGCAGAACTGAATCCATATAGTGTTGCAGACACGTGCACACTCTTGAACATAGCCTCCTGCTTTTCGACAAAGAGTAACAAAACAACAAAGAAAATCTAAAAATAGAAGTAAATTGGAAAGTTGTTTAAAATTGTATGTTCTATCTGAATCAAGAATAATTTGGGGTTTTATATCCCTTAAAATTATCAGTAAAAGCTCCAAACCTCTTACTACAGAATGAGGTTTATCTTTGCTGATTTTCTGTTACTGTAAGAAGATGGGGACACAAGTTTCAAGAAACTGTAAAGTGCATTTTTGACTTTCTTTTCAATTACTGTAAATTAGAATTACAAAATACATTTTAGAGTGTGATTGCTAAATGCCATTTCTAGATGTGTTAATGAGTTTTGTTTTCTTGTTTTTCCTGCACCAGGAGGGACTTAATACCCTAAACTTTTATTTCATGATTCAGACAGAGCTTACAATTTTAAACAACTGTCCAATGTACTTCTATTAAATTTTCTTCATTTTCTTGTTATCTTGTGTTGAAAATCAGAAAAGCAAGCTCTGGAGCGTGCACGTGTCTTCATCACTATATGGCAGTTTTGCCACAATGTTATCCATTAGCAAGAACACTAGATGCCAATGCCATCACTACTTCCTGTTATGTAGTATTCCAGACAGTGCATACTACCTACCTAGATATCTCTTCTCCAAAGAATAACATGAGAACAAAGCAAATTTGATCATTTTATACACATATTAACACATAAATATATATGTATATATTTAATTCAAATTGATATTAATTTAAGATCTGCTGCCCATCTCTGTGCGACTTACCCTCTTCGGCATTACAAACTGCAGCGTAAATATTGCTTTAGAGAAAGTGTCATTTTGCGCTCCTCTTGTAATCTAGCCCTAAATTGGTGTTGTCTAGCAAAAACTTCAAGATGCAGTGCTGGATCTTGATAGCAATTGGTTGTAGAATAATTTAAATATCTTTGAGTTCTTTTTAGGGTTAATTTATTTACATTTTTAATTTGAAAAAGCATTTCATCTGTGTGCACAAACCTTTCTAGATTTTACTCATGTATTTTTTAGCTGCCCATTTAACATGTTCATACCAAGATTCCAGTTGATGGCCAGAACTCAGTGTAATGCAATAAGCAATCTTTTTCTTTCTTGTCTGTCTTTATTTAGGTTAAAGGGACAATTAAAGGGACAGTCTACACCAGAATTTGTATTGTTTAACAGGATAGATAATCCATTTATTACCCATTCCCTAGTTTTGCACAACCAACACAGTTATATAAATACACTTTTTACCTCTGTGATTATCTTGTATCTAACAATTTGCAAACTGCCCCCCTTATTTCAGTTCTTTTGACAGACATCCATTTAAGCCAATCAGAGCTGGCTCACCTGAACTCCAGGTGCGTGAGCACAGTGTTATCTATATGACACACATGAACTAACACCCTCTAGTGGAGAACAAAACAACATTGGTGATAAAAGTAAATTGGAAAATTGTTTAAATTACATTCTCTATCTGAATCCTGAAATATTATTTCGGACTAGACTGTCCCTTTAAGTCAAAATTAAACATTCATGATATGGAGAGAAAATGCAATTTCAAACAGCTTTCCAGTTTACTTTTATTATAAAACTAGGCGATAAGCATGCCCAGAGGGCAGTCTATGTTTAAAAAATACTAACCCCCAAGCTAAAGTTACAAAAAATAAAAAAGTAAAATTACAGAAAAAAATAAACAAAGCTATCCAAAATAAAAAAAATTAAACCTAAACTAATACCCCTATAGAAATAGAAAATCCCCCCAAAATAAAAACACCCCCTAATCTAATACTAAACTACCAATAGCCCTTAAAAGGACCTTTTGTATGGCATTGCCCTACGTTAAACAGCTCTTTTACTAAAAAAATACCAATTACCCCCTAACAGTAAAACCCCCCACCCAACGAAATAAAAAACCTAACACTTAAAAAACCTAAGCTATCCATTGCCCCCAAAGGGGCATTTGTATGGGCATTGCCCTTAAAAGGGCATTCAGCTCTTTGACTACCATTAAAAGGGCAGTGGGATCTTGTACAGCCCATTAAATCCCTAATCTTAAAAATTAAATTAAAAAAAATCCTAACACTAAGCCCAAAATAGGTACTCACCGTTCCTGAAGTCCGGCGGTGAATGTCTTCTTCCAGGCGGCTCCAAAGCGGTCTTCCCTGATGCACGGATACAGAGCGGCAATCCTCAATGGTGGTCTTCAGCAGTGGCAATCCTCAGCGGCATGGAGGCTCCTCTTCATCCGATCTTTGGCGAACACTGAAAATTGAATGCAAGGTAACGCATTCAATTTGGGGTAACTTGCATTCCTATTGGCTGAAACTTTGAAATCAGCCAATAGGATTAGAGCTACTGAAATCCTATTGGCTGTTCAAACAGTAGCTCTCATCCTATTGACTGATTTCAAAATTTCAGCCAATAGGAATGCAAGGTTCTCCAATAAATATGGGGGTACCTTGCATTCAATCTTCAAAGTGCGACGGATGATCGCATGAAAAGGAGCCTCCATGCCGCTGAGGACTGCTGCCACTGAAGACTGCCGCTGAGGACCGCTGCTGAGGATTTGTGCATCGGGGAAGCCAGCTCCGCACCGCCTTCCCTCCAGATAAAGATAGAAGATGATGGAGCCGTCTGGAAGAAGACCTTCAGGAAAGGTGAGTACCTATTTGGGGTTTAGTTTTAGGATTTTTTTTTTTTTTTTTTGTATTGAGACATTATTGAAAAAGAGACATGTGAAACAGATAGTAGGTATACATACAGCAATATAACTTTCCCCAAATGGTGCATCCATTTATAGAGTTCTATGGGACAGTCCCAGAGCTTACAGAGTCTTATTGTTCCCCTAGCTATAAGTCCTTATTGATTGTTCATGGTTTCACTGTTATTCGATAATGATCCTCATTCTAAACGTCTCTTTCAACTTTTTCTCGTTGATACAACAGAATTAACATAACTAAATATCTAATCAAACAAAAGAATAAAAAATACATAGGTTACAGGAATTCAAACTTCAAGTTGTTTTGTTTATTTCTCCAGGTCTGAGGACAATTATCACGTACAGGCTAAGGTGTATATGTCACACGGGTTAAATTTCATGTAGATCAAATTAGAGCTTCTTGAAGGCCCAGAGTGTTCCACCTTGGTACTAGTGAGACTGGCAAGACCTTGTTTATGAGTGTCGTCTTTTGGAGTGCAACATCCTCTGTGTACATGACTTCCACAAAAACACCATATCGTTAAAGAGGCCTATGTTCCCTGTCTTAAAATAATAAAAGCGCTCCATCGTAAGGGAATGTTCTACTAACACTTTCCACTCTTGTTCAGAGGGAATAGTGGAGGATTTCCAATTTCTTGGGATCAATTGTTTTGCTGAGTTAAGTAAGATTTGAAAAAGGTGTTTCCTGATTCTACAGGTAACTTTCGGTTGTTCATTATCTGTAGTCAGAAGTATTTGAATGTGTATAATTGAGTAAATGTTGTTTGTTATCATCTCCCAAAAGGGCTTTATCGCTTTACACTGCCACCAAATATGTAGGAAGTTCCCTCTTTGTCTACACCCTCTCCATCATTTATCACTGGCTTTTGTAAACATGTATTGGATTCTTGTTGGAGTCAAGTATCAAAGCATCATGACCTTAATATTTGTTTCTAGTGCTTTGTACAAGTGTGCTGAATTTGTTAGTGTTTTAAGTCTTGCCTTCCAGACAATGCTGGAAGATTGGGAGCCCAATTCCTTATCCCACCCTCTTATGTAGCTAGGTAGTGTGGGGTTTTTACAGCTTAATAGCAATTTATATAAAATAGATATGAGTTTTTTGAGGACCGTGGTACTAGCACATATTCTTTCAAAAGCAGTGAGATTGCGTGTCATAGTGTTTTTGTGCTTGTGCATAAATATAAAATGAGACATTTGATGGTATCTTATCCAGGGTTTTAAAAAACCGTCGCCTAACTGGTCTATATGGCTTTTGGGTAGGGGTTTCCCATTTTGGGTTAAAAGATAAATGGGGAATGCACTTAAGAAATCAGGCTTGTTTGTTTTCTGAGATTCTTTGCCTGCTGGGAAATCACGCAGATTAAGCAGAGTAGTTAAAGGGGAATATTTAGTTGATAGTGTTGGATATTTGTTGCGCAGGCGAG
This sequence comes from Bombina bombina, assembly GCF_027579735.1. Taxonomy (NCBI): domain Eukaryota; kingdom Metazoa; phylum Chordata; class Amphibia; order Anura; family Bombinatoridae; genus Bombina; species Bombina bombina. The sequence goes on along the minus strand of NC_069502.1, from coordinate 1,062,746,068 downwards.
TCCAATCTATCCAAGTCATGTTTACAGTTGAGGAGAGGGAAATTGTAGATTTGTGTGCTACTTCTGGATTCCAACAAAGGATACCTATATTGGTTGTGTTTGTCAAGTCGGTCACAAGCTGTACCCAACTTTTACAAGAGTCACTGTTATAAGTGGTCCATTCAACCACTTTTTGTAAGGATATGGCTTGCTTATATGTCAGCAGGTCTGGCCCACCCACAGTTGTCACTTTATATAATGTTTGTTTGGATATCCTGGGGGGTCTATGCCTCCAGATATAATCATTAATAATGGCTTGTAAGTTATGAATATCATGCAGTGCACCTGGTAGAGGCAAGGTTTGTAGTAAGTATAGTGCTTTTGGTAGAAGCATATATATTTTTTTTTTAATAACTTTATTTATTATTGGAATCCAATACATACATGGCAGAAAGCATAAGTCAATTCAAATTTATGACAATGTTCTGATAAAGTCCAATATGAAGGTCTAAGAAGCAGTACAGTGCAAGATTCTACATTTGGTTACATAAACAACGACCTGTACAGCTCCTCCATGTAGAGGTATGGGTTCACATTTTCTTATATGTAATATAACAGCATAGTGCATAAAACAGAAACAAACAGAATTACAAACAAACAAAAGGTAGCACAGACGCATAATACGAACACAGAATAACTCACCTGGGGCCCCCCGGTGTAGTCCACCCCCCACGGACACGCGGTAGGAGCAAGAAAGGGAGAAGGAGGTGTCAGTGAAAGTGACATCATGCAAAAAGGCATCAAAGTGGGTAGGCTTATACCCTACCAGCGCGGTATTACTGGTTAACTTTGGCAGGGGCAGGGAAAGACCAATTTTCTTTAAGGTTTTCATTTAAGATAAAAAGGCTGTTTCTAAATGGGTATATGATCTTTTCCCTGACTGCCTCTGGTAGATATAAAAGATAGGTCTCCCATTTAGATATGAAACGTTTTATTCGTTTTTCTGGATCACCCTTCACATCTGCCTGTTCGATTAGCATTTGCGTGTGTATGTTTCTGAGAAGCTTTTGAAGAGAAGGGGTTTTGTCACTAGCCCAGCCCTCCAGAATCACTTGTTTAGCTAAAACTATGACTGTGGATACTAAGCTGTCAAAAGAGGGTGGGTTGTCATTAAGGGTCAGGAAAATTATACGTTGAGCTGAGAGAACTATCTGAGTATTTGTTGCTTTCGTGAGCCAGTATGAGATCTTAAGCCAGTAGCTCCTTAGTTTGGGGCAATTCCATAGCAAATGCAGTCAGTCTGGAGAAGCCAAGCTGCACTTGGGGCAAGTATCTTTAGCTCCAGGAACCCATCTAGAACGAAGATGCGGGGTTATGTAGGCCTGGTGTATGAATTTTAAGTGTGACTCCCTCAACTTAGCAGAAATGGTGACTGTCTGTATTTTTCTCAGGCTTGCGTGAATGAGCTCATCATTAACTAGTAAGTCATTAAATCCATCCCATTTTGATACAATCCCACACATAGTTGAGTCTTCAAAACATTTTAGGATTAAGTTGTATGTGTGTATGATTTTATATGAACCCTGCCTTGCTAACGCACATAGATTATCAATCTGGGTAGGCTCCTTGGGGAGGCACCCTTCTGTTTTTAATTTATTTATATAATGTCTGCACTGAAAATATGCGAAGCCATGAGAGTTTGGGAGACCAAACATTTCCCTTAACTCCTGAAAAGGGATAATTTCTGAAGTCAAAGGGTTAATAAGCTGCTTAATCGTGGTAAGCTTTTGATTGCGCCATTCCTGAAATGCCTTTGTAGTGTATCCAGGAAGGAAATTTAGGTTACCCTGGATTGGCAAATATTTACTTACTGATTTGTCCACCCCCCACAACCTGCACAACCTGGCCCAAGCCCTAAGCGGATCCCTATATAATACATGAGACTGTATGTGTGAGGGTAATGAAGTGAAGTGTGCATGGGGCAGGAAAGCCAAACTTATTGGTTTAACCAAGTTATCTTCTAGGGCGAGGACAGTGAATCGATTGTTACCAACTAGCCAATCCAGTATGAGTTTAGACAAAGTGGCCCAGTTATACCATGAAATATTCGGGAGACGGAGTCCTCCCCTTTCCAGGGGCATAGCTAGGTAGTTTTGCCCTATCCTATGTTTCTTACCTCTCCAAATAAACTGCCCTAAAGCAGATTGTAATGATTTGGTGTCATGTTGGGTGAGAAGAAGAGGTAACATCTGCAGAGGGTATAAAAGTTTGGGCAGCGCTACCATTTTGAACAGATGAATTCGGCCCATAAGAGATAGGGGCAAACTATGCCAACCTGAGAGTAAGAGTTTTATGTTGCTTATAGTATTTGTCAAGTTTAACTGGTATAGTTTATTAGGGTTCACATGTACACGAATGCCCAGATACTTAAATGATCCGTCTGTAATTTTAAGTGTGGTGTTTGTCAGAGTGGTGTTCTGCTTATTTTGCAGCCAAGTAACCTCCGATTTATTGACATTAATTTTGTAACCTGTAAAAGTTCCGAATCTTCTGATTACCTCTAAGAGGGGGTTCAAATTAGTAGCAGGATTGCCTGTAAATAACAACAAGTCGTCTGCATATAGCGACAGATGTTGTTTGTGGTCCAAGACGTCTAATCCCGCACATTTTTGTCGGATGTGGCATGCTAGGGGTTCTATGGCCAGGTCAAATAGCAAAGGGGACAGAGGGCATCCCTGCCTAGTGCCCCTCTGCAATACAAATGAGGGGGACAGCTCACCATTAACTATCAAGGACGCCTTAGGGGCTGTATAAAACCATTGGAGAAAGGTTGTAAAGTTGCCTGAAAGGCCGAATTTTTCTAGTGACGTGTGTAAATGATCCCATTCGATCCTGTCAAATGCCGTCTCTGCGTCAAGGGCGAGGAGACAGGCGTCTTGCAGGTCCACAGGACTAGAGGAGTGGGAGTTATACCAATAATGGGAGGTAATTGCCAATGTTTTCCTGATATTAATCACTGATGATCTCCCTTTTACAAACCCGGTCTGATCTGTGTGTATGATTGAGGGAAGAACCTGGGCCAACCGGTCAGCTAGAATTTTAGTCAGTAGTTTATAGTCGCTGTTTAATAATGAAATTGGGCGATATGAGGAGGTATCCGTGGGATCTTTGTCTGGTTTGGGGATAAGACAGATGTTTGCCTCCGAAAATCTGGCATCTATTCGAGAGGAACCTTCTAGGTATGCGGTATATAGGGAGGCTAGGGTTGGGGCTATCTCATTCACAAGGAGTTTAAAGTATTCTGCAGGTAGCCCGTCAGGGCCTGCTGCTTTTCCAAGCTTGGCTCTGTTTACAGCCCTAATTACTTCCTGGGGAAGAATGCTGGCGCTAAGTAGTGAGTTATGCTCTTCTGAGAGAGTCAGGGTATGCGTGGTGTCCCAAAATCTCTGCTTGGCCTCTAAACTAATCTCCTGACTGGTGTATAATGAAGTGTAGTATTTAACAAACTCTGACAAAATTTCCTTGTTGTTTGAAGTTAAATGTGATTGGGCTTTTATGGCTAATATGTGTGATTTAGGCGTATAGAGTTTGACCAAATTTGCTAGCAGCTTACCCGACTTGTTGCCATGCCTGAAGTCCCGCCCTTGTCTGTGTATATCAAAATTGATATTCTGCTGAGCTAAGTATGTGTCCCTAGCCATTTTAAGATCATAATATTTTTTTTTTAGAACTAGAGGTGGGGTTAGAGAGGTACTCATTATATGCCTCAGTAAGGTCTGCTAAAAAGGTCTCGTCAATTTTCTTGATACTTTTATTATGGTGTGCAGTAAAAGAAGTAATAACACCCCTCATGACTGGCTTGGAGGCGTGCCAAAATAAGTTAGGGTCCTCTTTATGTTGGTCATTATCTGAGGCATAATTTACCCACGCACTCTTCAGATGCTGGCGAAAATTTATGTCATTGTATAAATAAGAGGGAAATCTCCAGGATCTATCCGGAGGTCTTATGGGTGTTGGCTGAAGTAAGAAATGAATTGGGGCATGATCTGAGATTGTTATGTGTTCTATGGTCGGATGCAAGATTTGTGGCGTTATAACAGGAGGTGAGGAAATAATCTATACGTGAAAGGGTGCTGTGTGTCTTAGACAGGCAGGTATAGTCTCTCTCCAGTGGATTCAGTACTCTCCACACGTCGACAAGGCTCAAAGTGACCTTTAGGTTGCTTAACAGTGAAACCTCTCTCTTGTACCGTGAGTGTGAGTATCTTAAGGAGCTAGCTGCTGCCGGGTCCCTGAACCTGTCCAAGGGGAGGGCTTGGGCCAAGTTATAGTCCCCTCCTAGAATAATAGGAGCAGTGTAAGTGGCTAATTTAGCTATGAGAGAGGACCAAAATGAAGGGCTAAATTCATTGGGGCCATAAACATTACATAGAGTGTATTCAAGATTCCCCACTGTTAGGACTGCTAGTATATATCTACCGTTCCTATCTATCTCTACTTGTGAAAAGGATACCTGGAGGCCCTTTCTTACCAAAATGGCTACCCCTCTATTTCTACCCTCAGTAGGGGAGTACAGAATATGCCCTACCCATCTAACCTTCAATTTCTCATGTTCCTCGGAGGTCAATTTGGTCTCCTGGAGCAGAGCTATATCGGTGTGAAGTTTTTTAAGCTGTTGTAGAATCATGCTCCTTTTTGCGGGGGACGTAATGCCCCCAACATTCCAGGAAGTTAACCTAAGGTTTATAGCCATATGGTTCTAGTATGAAGGTAAAAGTGAGCAAGAGTGAGTTGTGAGTTGCGCGGTATATGTCTTTGCTCCTGAGCCTCTAGCCTGAAATGTGTTAGGACATAGGCCCCACCAATGGGGTAAGGAACCTGTGTGTAGAATGTAAATGGAGGCTCAAGGAGTTGAAATTCAAGGGGCTGACTCACCAGCAGGATAAAAAGAATAGGGGCAATTTTCTCTGAATTCGTGTCCATGGGGGGAAAGACCCGGGGTACCCCAGAAGTGATCTGTGGACGGATCCAAAAAAAGGACAAAGTTAGAGGCAGGCACTTCGTTAAATACAAGAAATTATCAGACACGGCAACTATGTGGTTTAACAGATCAAAATGTTCGGTACACGGCATTAGCATTTGCAATGAAACTTCAGTGGGACTATACATAGCCTTATCTAGGGTAAACCGGGAGGACTCTAGGATATAAGAACACACAACTACATTAATGATGTTTATGAGGTAGAGGTATACAAACTTGGCTGTACCCATGTCAACACTTGCTGTCATAAAGGGAATCTGTCTATAAAGAACCATGCCCGTTGGAGGGTGGGGAAGGGGCGATAAGGCCACATGGAACCCTGGAATTTGTAGTGGGGCTTTAGAGAGAAGAAATGAACCAATGGTTTTTTCACACAGTAGGCGCCAGGAAATGGGTCTTAGGTGACAAGGCTGGGGTGGCGGCAGGGATGGTGGCGGATAATGAGGGTGTATGAGCTTGATGTCAATATGCCAGGCCCAAAACATTACTACGACACCAATAGCCACCCGTATCAGAGGGCATGTGGTGGACATAAGGTCCCCACGAAAGTTTAAGAGGGGCAAAGCAGGGTTGAGGCCTCTCGGGGGGCATAGGGGAAACCAGCAGTAACTGAGAAATGTCTTGATAGAACTCATACAGGAACCAAGATTTAAGTACACTGAATAGTGTCTCCAAACTTTAACAATTTTATGCACAAGAAAACAAAAACCTGTGCAAACAGTGCAACAACAAAGAGAGCAAATTGTCATTTGCGGGGCCGTGTATCCGGTCACACACAGAACTGAGAGGTGTAACCAGAGCCACAGAACCCGCAAGAGCAAGGTACACATTGTAATAAACATGATGTGCAGTTAAAGATACTGTGAACATTAATACTTAATAAAGTCTCATCATCCATTGTCTTGTTTCCGTTCTGATGCTAGGTACGCCTGTGCTGCCGCAGGCGAGTGGAAGGTCTTGAGGCCTGAGTTGCTCTGGATCTTCAGGGTAGCTGGAAACATGAGCGCAAATTTACGCCCCTGGTCATGCAAAGTGGAGCAAATAGAAGCAAAGTCTTTGCGTCTCCTGGTGACCTCGACTGAAAAGTCTTGAAATAGTAAGATGCGGTGGTCTTCGAAGATAACTTCCAGAAGCATAATTTTTACTGCATGAATTCTCCCCAGCCAAGAAAGGTGCTTAGGCATCCATTCTGATGTAAGTTGTTTGAATTCTTCTACTAGCTTACTATAATTGAGCTTAAGTAAGGAGACTGGGTCAGATGATAAGTGAAGCCCTAAGGGAGGATTTTTGTATTTTGAATGGGCAATTTTGTAAGATATCATTTATTGTTTTAGGAGATAAGTTCAATGTGAGCAGTTCTGATTTCTTAAGATTTATTGAGAAGTTGGACACTCTTCCAAATCTGGTGAGTTCTTCTAGTACCGCAGAGAGGGATGTCGTCGGGTTAATGAGCGTCATTAGGACATTGTCGGTGAACATTGCTAATTGTATGATCTTTTGTTTATGTGCAGACCACTTACACTAGGATTGAGTCGTATTTTTTTTTTTTTTTTTATATATATATATAATTTTTTATTGAGGAAAAAAAAGAAATTGACAGGCAAGGACTCAGGTTACAATGTCCACAATTGCATACTTTACAGTAAGAGTATAAGATCCTAGATAGAGAATGTGAAATAAAATAATACCTCCCACTGCCAAGATAATACCTGTATGATAAAATAGAAAATAACAAATTAAATTCCTCAGTTTTCTACCTCCCCAACATAAACAAGGTCAATCTTGGACCACTAACAAATGCATTATAAAAAGTAGCGGGAGGATTACATACATATAAGGCCACTTTTGGACCTTTAATATGCTAATGAAACACATATATCCTGAGAGTAACAGAAACTACTAACTTACACGGAATATATGAAGGAATCCGCTCCTATAAAGACACAGAAACAATTATCCACTAAAGAAGACAAATTAGAAGGGGGCAAAATAAAATGGAGCAGGTCACCTGTTGGAATAGTCAAGAAAAAAAAAACAGAGACCCCCTAGAATAGCTATTGAGAGTGAACTAAATGCTATGAGGGCTTACTTAGAGGAGCATACATTTCGATGAGTACATTGTAAACCTTTAACTTGTATAACTGAGTAAATTTAAATAAGAGGGTTAATCATTAGTGGAGGGTCTCACCCACATAAACATTTAACATATAAGAGATTAGCAGTGCATTGTATCCTCATACATTTATCCCACAGGGTTACGCATCTCCATCACTCATGAGACTAAGAAACACATACCGGATTCAAAACCGGGTGTTGTCACTGTTAAACACTGCTCATGTTCATGTTTTACATCATTCGTATACATTTTCTAACCCCTTTCCCAAACATTATATATCACAGTCATAGGGTTAGATGATTACACCCTCCTTAAAGGTCCACATTAAACTTTGTCCATCATAGATGTCTAGGCATGTTTTAGAGATCCTACCCTGAACAGCAGACATATTTGCCACTCAGAAACGTTTCTGCGGATGCTTAAAGGCTTAGCCCACTCCAACCTTTATTGGCCACCGTGGGAACAGAAGCTGGGGCAGCTGCGTTAGAGATAGATACCGTCCGTAAAAGTCTCTATCGGATCTCAATCTCCTCTGGCCTGAAACTACATGAGTCAACCAAAATTGATTGCGGGTCTCCTTATACGTATCAGGCTTTCTGTACAGACCTACATGACTGCCCGCATTACTCCCCACATAGGGCCAACTGAAGTCACAGACAAGGTTTGGCATGGAGCCGATCAGAACGAGCGGTGTAAAATCCTGTAGCCTCTGCATTTTCCACACCATGCTGGCTTCTCTTTGCGGCCGCACCAGGATCTCTGCGAGGTCGGAAGTATGGGCTGCCCCAGTATGTGGGGATTGGTGCATAGGTAATAAGCTATAGAGCCCTGACACCTGATCTGTCTTGATGCCGCTCCTCTCTAAGCCCTGCAGACCTGTATCCGCTTCATATCTGCAATGTCCTTTAGGGTCTTGACAAAACAGCTCCTTGGTAGATGTTCTCTGAATTAGGGGTTTCGTTACCTCCGTTATAACTTTGCGCATCTGAAATTCGAACTGATCCAGCAAAGCCTGCAGCGCTTGATATATCTCCTCCATAGCTGGATTCAGTTTCACTGCTCTCTTTAAAACAATAATAGGTGGAAGTTATTTCCATACAGTTTTACACACTGCGTTTCCATATAGCAAGACAGCTCATATGGCTGTTACTCCTGACATATCAGGACTTAGGGAGGGTAAATGAGGAGTCAGGTCTATTGCTAGGCCTCCGCTGCGCACCTCACTTATTCCGGTCTGCCTGGCTGAAATTCAAAGACAAAAAACAGATGTGTCCGTTCTCTGTATATTAAACTATAATGCCATTGCAGTTTAGAGCTTGAATCATATGCTTGTGAAGCATTTGGCAACGGTTCCCTCAGCTCCAGAATTCAGCCTAAATGAAAAGCAGCCATCTTGGTCGGTGTTCGGACCCGCCCACATTGAGTCGTATTTTAATGACTAGGGGTTCTAAGGATAAGAAAAACAATAGAGGGGACAGGGGGCAACCGTGCCTCGACCCATTGTGAAGTTCAAATGAATCTGAAAGGCATCTGTTGACCTTGATCTGGGCAGTTGGGTTCTGGTATAGGGCAATGATTTATCTTATGAATTTATCTGGGAAGCCAAAATGAAGGAGGGTGGAATGTAAAAATGTCCAGTCTAAGTGGTCGAATGCCTTTTCTGCATCAGTAGATAAGTATATAGCTGAGATATTATTGGACTTTATGTGTTCTAGTAGGTCTAGTGTTATCCTTTGCCTCTCTCTGTGGTACAAAACCAACCTGATCTTGGTGGATAATAAGAGGGAGAATACGATTCATTCTTGTCACCAGTATCTTAGCATATAACTTTAGGTTGACATTTAGTAACGATATCGGCCTAATGTTTGCAGGAGTGTTGGGAACTTTGCCCGGTTTGGGCAATACTGAGATATGTGCCTGCAGCATTGTGTCTGGGAAAGACAACTGTTCCGGAATTTGATTAAATAGGCGTAAAAGGTATGGAGTGAGGAGATCAGAGAAAGATTTATAATATAGACCTGATAATCCATCTGGGCCTGGGGCCTTGTTAGTTTTCAAGTTTTTAATGGCTTCTTTAACCTCCAATTCCGAAATTGGGTGGGAAAGTGTGTCTATCAGATCTGCAGGTATCTGTGGGACGGGGATGTCCCGCAAGTATTCTTCACATACCTTCTTGTGTGCTTCCTTGTCCCTATCAGGGAATAAATTATATAGATGGTGGTAAAACTGTTTAAATAGTTCTGCAATATCCTTAGTATCCTCAATAGGCTGTCCTGTATTGCTGGTAAGTGTGTTTACATATGTTTTAAAAAAAAAAAAAAAACAGAGTTTTTGCTAGCAACTTACCTGCTTTGTTCCCTTCACTATAAAATCTTTGTTGTGTGAAAAGGTGTTGATTTTGTGCCTTTATGTGAAGATGTTTGTTTTATTGGGATCTGTAATTTTTGAGTTGGATAAGAATATTCTCATTAGTTGGTTGCGTTTTATGAAGATAATCCAATTTCACTACTATTTGAGCTATAGAGGTGTATTCAAGCCTGTCTCGTTTTTTTTTTATGTGCTTTAAATTTTTATAAGTTCCTTCTTATGTAACTCTTGTGGGCTTCCCATACAGTCCCTATGTCCACCTGCTGGTTATCATTAATTGTGAAAAAAAGTGTCACAATGCTGTTTTAGCAGGTCTATACAGTCAGTATGTAGGAATAGGGATTCATCTAGTCTCCAATTGAATGCTTTAAGGGGCATAGATGTCCAGTGCAGGTCACAAGTGGTCATGAAGTGATCGGACCAAGTGGTGTGTTTGATGTTTGCACTAGTCACTAGTTAGAGAGCTAGGTGGTCAACTAGTATGTAATCTAGCCTAGAGTAGGTTTTCTGAGGGTGGGAGAAGAAGGTGAAATCTCTTTTTTTGTGGATACAGGTATCTCCACGTGTCGTGTAGTGTTAATAATTTAAGGTTTTGTCAAATAGAATTTAATGTGTTCTGGGGAACCCTGGAAACAGAAGTGGAGGAGTCGATGTGTGGGTTTAGTGTGACATTGAGGTCCCCAGCCATAATTAGAGGGCCTTTTATTAGAGGGATTAGTTTGGAAGTGATTATTTGTATGAAGGAGTCTTGATTTTTATTTGGTGCATACAGATTTACCAGAGTAACGGGTTTACCAAAAAGGAGGCCCACAAGACATAGAAATCTACCCTCTTTATCCTTGTCAGAACGCAACAGGGAAAAGGGAATGGACTTATTAATGATAATATTGACTCTGTTGTTTTTTTTAAGTGCATTGGGGCTGTGGTAGTGTGTGTAGTGTGAAGAAAACTATTTAGGTAAGTTTCCTAATTTGAAATGAGTCTCTTGCAGCATCACTATGCTCCCCCTCTCTTTTGTAGGTCTCTTAGTGCCAGTCTTCTTATAGATGGACAGTTAAAGCCTTTCACGTTTTGTGATATTATGGTTATTGGCTTTCGTTGCATGTCAAGCATTTGGGAACATACAGAATTGGAAGTGTGTGACCTGTATCTTTAGGAGAAATTTGAAGCTACAACTTGAACACAATGACAAAAATGTATAACTAAACCAATTTAAACTACCAAATAACAAAATGGTATGGAATGTACTTAAAAAGAGAACTAAGTAGTTGAGGATAAACATCCTCCTCACCATGTATAAACATATAAGACAATAGGAGTAACAGTGAAGTGTCTGAAAATAACATACACATTCACCCCTCACTTCTACTTAGAGGTAATAGCGGTCATGTCTATAAGGTATGTTTGAGTATCAGGTCCACCTGTGACACTGTTACCTGGACCTTATTTTGGGGGCGCCTCTAAATATTCCTAAAAGGGAAAAGAAAGCAAAATGCATACAACAATCAACCTTTATGCAAGACTAATATTCTGGAAAAAACGATATTGGAAACTTCCTTTCATGTTCCATCTCCTGGAGCTGGGATAGACTTTGCAGCCTGTCTGCTGGATTTTTTAAATTGAGATTGATGCCACTCGGGTCTCTGTGGGAGAGGTTCTATGAACCGCTGATAAGAGTTATGACCCGCTGATTGTTGATTGTCAGCAAGCAGTGGCACTAGCAGGTCCAGTTTGTTACAAATTTCTGGGATGTTCTCTGTGGATTTACAGATTAGTTGGTTTCCTTTCCAGTTGATCAGCATGTGGAATGGAAATCCCCACCTATAATCCCCACCTATAAGCAATGTTCTGTTTTCTAAGCATGGTAGTGAGGGGGGATAACTCCTTTCTTTTTTGTAGTGTCCTAACAGAGAGGTCGGGAAATATTTGTAAATCAGAGTTGTCATATCTGATCGGTTGTTTTAATCTGGCCAGTCTCATAATTTCTTCCTTGACTACATATTTTGTAATCTTTGCTATGGCATCCCTTGGAGGCTGGGAGTCAAGGGGTTTAGGGTGGAGGGCTCTGTAAACCCTATCTATTTCAACTATTTCCGCAGAGTCATCTTCCCTAAGGAAGTTAAATAAGCCCTGTAGATATCTTTCGAGGTCAGATGCCATTATGCTTTTGTAAAGAATGTAAAAATAGACACCCCCAAAATAATATTCTAATAACATGTTAAGGTTTCTTAGTGAGGACACATTGACACTCTAAGCTAAACTCCTGTTTGTAGAGAGAGGACACATTTACCAGAGCACCTGCTGCACTGTAAGTGGGAAGGGAAACTTAGTTACTTGTTTCTGAGGGGAACCTTCTTTCAATTACACACTTGTTCCCTCAGTGATGAGTGTCCTCCATTTTATTGCAGGTAAGAGAGATGATTCTTATAAGCATAACTGGGAATATAATAGATTAAACTGGTCTAGCTAATGTTTCAGTGACAAGTGAAAGCAAATGCAGTGTGATTATAGGACATGTGGCATCTTCCTTAGTGCAGCTTTGGGGAAGGATGTTCTCAGCAGACAGAGCACATGTTGATTCTGCATTTGGATGTTAATCACAATAATTCTGTACTGTACCTGCACAGTTGTTATGCTTTATATACTGTATTATTGTGTTCAGTTACACACTTGTTCCCTCAGCGATGAGTGTCCCACATTTTATTGCAGTTCATAATAAAGCACCCTAATTTCACCCAACCCCGATCGCACTGTGGAGTTTATTCATCAGAAGTGCAACAAAATTGGCGGCCAATATGGGGCCGGGTGAATATGTCACAGAAAAGACACAGAAGTGAATGCTGCATATAGAAATAGCAGTCTGTGAGTGAAAGAAACTTGGTTCAATCCCTGTAATAGTGTATGGTGAAGAAACAACCTGTCTGCTGAGGGGAATAGAAACAAGGAATTAGGCAAAGGAGGATATATACTAAATTAACCCAGTTGATGCCAAAAGCTGCAAAAATGGATATGGAGAGGTTACAAGATGAAATCAGCAGATCGTTAACACAGATGACAGTCAGTGAACTGATTGAAACCGAAGAGAGTATAGCAAAAGGCAAAAACCGCCGCCATTACTTGAGGATAATTAACAATATGATGGATGAACTGGTAGAGAGTGAGAGTGAAGAGGCTGTTATGCAATTTCTACAGACAACTAGGAAATTCATCTCTGAATTAGGGAAGAGAAAGGATGCTGAAGCAGTAAGTGATAGTGACAAAGACCCCCAAACAGAACAACAACAGTTGGAATATTTAAAGCAACAGTACCACATTATGCAGGAAAAATTTCAGGAAACAACTAAGATCGTAGAGGATCAAATTAAAGAACTCAGCACTAAAAGTCAAGATTCAAGGGACAGTCATTTAAGAAAAGAACCTGTTTTAACGGCTAAGACACCTCATTATAGTAACTTACAGGAAGTTGCAATAAGAAAGGACTTTAAAATTGCTGGTCAGATAGGTGAGAAGGGACAGACAGACAAATTGTCCTATACTAACCTCATGCACCAGATTGATATGGGACTACAAAGAGGATACTCTGAAATAGAGATTGTGGAATCCGTAGTCAAGGCCATAAGTCCTGGTTTAAGTCTTAGAGGTATGTTGGAAATGAAGAATGAGCTGACTCTAGTGCAACTGAAAAGAATCCTGAAAAGTCACTACAAGGAAGAGAATGCATCATATTTGTACCAACAACTGATCAATATCTCACAAAATACCAAAGAAACACCTCAGAATTTTCTGTTTAGAGCAATTGAACTGAAAGATTGTCTCTTGTTTGTTTCACAAGGAGAAGGATCAGATGAACGCTTTGGAATGGAATTAATACAGAAGAAATTCTTAAGGTCTGTAGGTACTGGACTGGTAAGTGATCACATCAAGTTTCAGCTAAAGCAATATTTAGACGACCCATCTGCTTCAGATGATTTGCTCATAGAGAAAATGAATGAAGCTGCCAATATGGAGATTGAAAGAGAGAGAAAGCAAAAGAAATCTCAAATCAGCAAACCAATGATGATGGAGTGTAAGTCCAGTCATCTACATTGTTCTCAGAAATCCGCTGACACCATGCCATTGATGCAGCCACAAGTAAGTAACCAAAATACTCAGCAAATTCGGAATACTAAACTGGATCTTGAAAAAGTAATACTGCAAATGCAAAAAGAAATGCTAGAAATGAAAACACTTTTGCAAAGTTCAGCAGCACAGCAGGAGCTTGTATTTAAAGGGACAACAGCCACACTGAGACTAAGCAAAAATGCTTGTGAATGTTGTGAGAACACAGGTCAGGGAACCACATGTAACCATTGTTTCAAATGTGGTCAATTGGGACATTTTGCAAAAGGATGCAGAGTGAGAAAACAGAAACCGTTAAAAGACAGAGGGTTGCTGTCAAGGGACAGACAGTAACCTACAGCACACCTGGGTCCCAGAGTAATACACTGCCCTATATCAAAGAAGTATCAGATAAGAGTCCTCATATAGCAAGGAACACAGCAAAGGAAAGTTTAAAGCTGAATACTTCACGAAGAATACAAGACTGCATTGCTCGGCGTGCCCAGCAACCATAGACATCTACTAATGGACTGCCACCAAAAATGAACGGTGTTACCACAAAACACCATAGTAAATTGTTAAATCTCATTGGGAAAAGATGTCTTGTGAATTGCGAAATAGATAACATTGCAGTTCAAGTTTTATGGGATACTGGCTCTCAAGTTAGCCTAATCAATGAGAGTTGGAGACAAAGATTCTTGCCACATACAGTGCTCAGATCATTGGAAGAATTGCTTGGACTAGGAGTTTTATGCGGAAAAGCAGCCAATGAGACTGAAATTCCCTTTTCTGGTTGGGTTGAAGTAACTTTCCAGCTAACATCAAGCAACAATGACAGAAAACTACTCTTAGTGCCATTGGTAGTATCAGACGACTGTAAAGTAGCAGAGCAACCAATTATTGGTTATAATGTCATTGAAGAAGTATTCAAAGCTACATGTGCAGAGGGAGCAAAATCCATTCCTGGTTTGGTTGATGTACTAAGAACAGCACTGGCAGTATCAACAAGTAAGGCCAAAATTCTGGTTAAACTTCTACAAGCAAGATGTGTACAATCTTGTGATGCCAAAATAAAGACTGCAAATTCTGTGACCTGCATCAGGTGTAATGGCCACACAGGACCTTCACTGCAAAATCAGACAGTTCTGTTTACACCTTGTGACATTCACCAGTTACCTGATGGACTACATGTATGTGAGACATTAGTAACCATTCAAAGGGGACAGTTCTCTAAATTAACAATTCCTGTTTGGAACACAACCAAGCACAACATTGTTTTACCTGGCCTAACTAAGCTTGGATGCATTGAGCCTATAAAGACATTGTACCCTGCACAGATGAAGCTAAAACCGTCGGTAGATGTCGTCTCTATCCACTCAGTAAGTAAAGAAATTCATGTATCTACGAAAGGACCAGAGGATAAAATAGACAATTTAAACAAGGTCAGTTCTCTGGAGAGCCACACCAATAGAGAATTATGGGATCCAGAAGTGTCCGTAAAACATCTCACAAAGGAACAGCAGCAGATAATCAGAAATATGTTAAGGGACGAATGCAATGCTTTTGCAAAAGATGACTCAGATGTTGGATACATTCCTTCCTTACAGTTACAGATTCGCCTAAAAGACAACATAACTGTCAAGAGAACATATATGTCTGTACCAAAACCACTGCACCAAGAAGTAAAGGAATACCTGCAAGATCTGCTAAATCGGGGCTGGTTTGCAAAGTTGAAATCTTCATATTCTTCACCTATTGTGTGTGTGAGAAAGAATGATGGTAGTTTAAGACTGTGCTGTGACTACAGAGAGTTAAACCAGAAGTCCATTCCTGACCGTCATCCAATTCCAAGGATTCAAGACATGCTTGATAGTTTAGGAGGAAGTTCATGGTTCTCCGTGCTAGATCAAGGTAAAGTATATCATCAAGGATTTGTGGAAGAATTGAGTCGACCATTAACTGCCTTTATTACACCTTGGGGTCTATATGAATGGCTCTGAATACCATTTGGTCTTAGCTCAGCACCTGCAGAATTTCAGCAAAGTATGGAATCATGTTTACTAGGATTAAGAGACGAGATTTGTCTACCTTACCTAGATGACAATCTAGTCCATAGCAAGTCATTCGTTGAACATGCAGAACACGTACGGGTCGTTCTTCAACGTTATCAACAACATGGAGTTAAGCTAACAGCCAGAAAATGTGAACTTTTTAAAGACAAAGTGAGATTTCTTGGTAAAGTTGTGTCAAAAGATGGCCACTCCATGGATCCAGCAGAAATCGCACCTGTACTTGCATTGAGATATAAAAGACCAAAGACTGTGGGAGAACTTAGGAAATTATTAGGATTTATCTCTTATTACCGTTCCTATATCCGAAACTTCTCCAGAATTGCAAAGCCACTTTATGAACTGCTATCAGCAGACTGGGTACCTGCTATGACTTCTGTGCCTGATAGCAAGACAAGAAAGAAACAGAAATCTAGACCAAAGGTGAAAGGTCAGCTTCCCTCCCATCATTTAATCAGTTGGACTGATGACCATCAGGAAGTATTAAGCCAGTTAACTGAAGTTTTAACTCATCCTCCAGTTATGGGTTATCCAGATTATTTGACATCATTCATACTCCACTGTGATGCCTCTCAGGAAGGACTGGGTACTGTGTTATACCAGGAACAGGTAAACTAAAGGTAATTGCTTACAGATCTAGAACTCTAACACCTGCTGAGAAAAGCTATCACATGCACTCAGGGAAGTTAAAATTTCTAGCAATGAAATGGGCAATCTGTGACAGATTTCGAGACTACCTATATTACTGTCCAGTCTTTGAGGTATACACTGACAATAACCCACTAACTTATGTCCTTACAACAGCAAAGCTGAATGCCATGGGTCACAGATGGGTTGCTGAATTGGCAGATTTCAACTTTACCATTAAGTATCGTCCTGGAAAAAGAAATATGGATGCAGATTTACTTTCTTGTATGCCACTGAGTCCTGAGCAGTACATGCAACAATGTTTTCAAGAAATAGATCCCAAAGTCATCAGCAGCATCACCCAGGCTATTCAAGTAAACCAAGAGGAAGGAATGCCTTGGCTGTATCCACTGACAATAGTCAATACAACTCCAATGACAGACAATGGTGAATTAAAAAGTGTAGCCGAAATTCCCAAAGGGACTATCAGAACAGCACAAAAGGAAGACCCTGCGATTGGAAAAGTATGGAAATATAAACAAGAGAACAAGTTTCCATCAAAACATGAGCGCCAAGGTGAGTCTTCTGATTTTTCTATACTCCGGAGACAATGGCATAAACTTTATCTTGACAATGAAGGAATTATGAGAAGAAAAACACTATCAGGTTCTCAGTTAGTGTTGCCAAAGAAGTACCATCAATTAGTGTTTAAAGAATTACATGAAGAGATGGGACACTTAGGAGTTGAGAGGACTGTAAATCTAATCAGAGATAGATTCTTTTGGCCACATATGCAAAGGGACGCCGAACATTACATTACTCAACAGTGTACCTGTTGAAAAAGGATAAACGCCCAAACAAGCCTACTAGAGCTCCTTTGAGTAATATTACCACAACATATCCTTTCGAAATGGTCTCCATTGACTTCCTTCATCTTGAGACATGTAAAGGTGGATATGAATATATCTTAGTGGTAATAGACCATTTTACAAGATTTGTTCAAGCATATGAAACCAGGAACAAGTCAGCAAGAACTGTTGCAGACAAAATATTTAATGATTTTGTCCTGAAATTTGGATTTCCTACCAAGATTCACCATGATATGGGTAGAGAATTTGAAAACAAACTGTTTTTGGCATTAGGCAAGCACTGCCACATCCAAAACTCTCATACAACTCCATATCACCCAGAAGGTAATGAACAAGTGGAAAGGTTCAATCGCACCTTTCTATCCATGCTTCGCACTTTGTCATCCGAATCAAAGAAAGATTGGAAAAATTAATTTGCAAAGGTAGTACATGCATATAATTGTACACAGATTGACAGAGTGAAGCTACAGGATATTCTCCCTTCTTCCTTCTTTTTGGAAGATCTCCAAGATTACCCATTGATAGCATGTTTGACACTCCAGTAACTGAAAAATATCATACCTCTTCTGAATATGTGAACACCTGGACAAAAAGAATGAATGAGGCCTACAAAGTTGCTTCAGAAACAGCTACTAAAAGTTCAGAAAGAAGTAAAACACACTATGACAAGAAGATTTATGGAGCTGAACTAATACCCGGTAGTAGAGTACTTGTAAGAAACCTCACAGAAAGAGGAGGTCCTGGAAAATTAAGATCCTATTGGGAAGATACTGTCTATGTGGTTCTTAAAAGGAAATGTAAAGACAGCCCAGTTTATGAAGTTAAGCCAGAAACTGGAAAAGGAAAATTTGAAGTTTTGCATCGCAATTTGTTGTTGCCATGTGATTATCTACCTGTAGATCCAGGTCACAAAACAAAAGACAGACCTACTGCAAGAAACCAAGAAAACCGTAAGAATACTGCATTACAATCTGCACAAAACTTCAGTGATGAGACAGGAAGTGAGTCAGAGACGGAACAGAAACATTGGAAAGCTTTCATTCCTATATCTCAAAGCGATCACAGAGATGGAAACACAACAGATCTGAATCCAGAAGCTGATGAGTTCTACCCACATCAGTTAGGGACCAATGGAAATCTTACAGAGACTGTTACAGAAGAAAATTCTTCTGAAGATGAGAGATCTGAAAATACATCAGGACACATGGAAGAGGAAATGTCATCACCTGAAAATTTAACAGAGATAGTTGAAAATGTAAGCAATGAGGATGAGGACTACCATTCCTCTAAAAAGACTAAAATCCAGCCGAGAAAGGAGACAACCAAAGACTTTGACTTATGATACTTTAGGTCAACCCAGCATAGTTTCCAGAGATCCAACAGTGCAAGCCATACAGTGTAGAAATGTGTTACCTGTCTACCCTGATTGGTATCTAGATCCAGATTGTTTTGATGTAGATTCTAAACATTGGTAAATCTGTCAGGTTTAATGTTCTAATGTTTGCATATAAAATTATGCCGCAGTTATGCATGTACAGCGCAAATGTTAAAGATGTACAAATGGTAAAGCAAAAGCAGTAATTTTGAGATGATGGAACTAAATAACATGGGAAAAGTTCGCCCAAAGGTATTGGTTGAAATTATAAACTGACATGGTGAATATGTATCTAGTCTTCCACCATGCTGGGTCAAGTAAAGGGACAGAGTAAAAGTGTGTACTCTAGGTTACCACCATCTTTAGTCTGACTACAGTAACTTACACAAGTAAGTGAGGAAAGGGGTTTACCAAATAGCTTGCTGTATGAGCAAGAATACCTCACCAGGTACTATAGCGCGCAATAGGCCTAGTGAGAAATTGTGACTTTGTGAATATGGTAACTCTCTGGTAACACGTACTCCTGACTACCCAACGGTGTTGTCAGACAACAAGCACATATTGTTTTACCATACAGGGTTGGCATATGTCGTTGACAACATAAAAGTTTGTGGGGGAGAGTGTAAAGAATGTAAAAATAGACACCCCCAAAATAATATTCTAATAACATGTTAAGGTTCTCTTAGTGAGGACACATTGACACTCTAAGCTAAACTCCTGTTTGTAGAGAGAGGACACATTTACCAGAGCACCTGCTGCACTGTAAGTGGGAAGGGAAACTTAGGCCTAGATTTGGAGTTCGGCGGTAGCCGTCAAAACCAGCGTTAGAGGCTCCTAACGCTGGTTTTGGGCGCCCGCTGGTATTTGGAGTCAGTGATTAAAGGGTCTAACGCTCACTTTTCAGCCGCGACTTTTCCATACCGCAGATCCCCCTACGCCATTTGCGTAGCCTATCTTTTCAATGGGATCTTTCTAACGCTGGTATTTAGAGTCGTTTCTGAAGTGAGCGTTAGAGCTCTAACGACAAAATTCCAGCCGCCTGAAAATAGCAGGAGTTAAGAGCTTTCTGGCTAACGCCGGTTTATAAAGCTCTTAACTACTGTACCCTAAAGTACACTAACACCCATAAACTACCTATGTACCCCTAAACCGAGGCCCCCCCCACATCGCCGACACTCGATTAAAATTTTTAACCCCTAATCTGCCGACCGCCACCTACGTTATATTTATGTACCCCTAATCTGCTGCCCCTAACCCGGCCGACCCCTGTATTATATTTATTAACCCCTAACCTGCCCCCACAACGTCGCCGCCAGCTACTTAAAATAATTAACCCCTAATCTTCCGACCGCAAAGCGCCGCCACCTACGTTATCCCTATGTACCCCTAATCTGCTACCCCTAACACCGCCGACCCCTATATTATATTTATTAACCCCTAATCTGCCCCCCACAACGTCGCCGACACCTGCCTACACTTATTAACTCCTAATCTGCCGAGCGGACCTGAGCGCTACTATAATAAAGTTATTAACCCCTAACCCGCCTCACTAACCCTATCATAAATAGTATTAACCCCTAATCTGCCCTCCCTAACATCGCCGACACCTAACTTCAATTATTAACCCCTAATCTGCCGACCAGAGCTCACCGCTATTCTAATAAATGGATTAACCCCTAAAGCTAAGTCTAACCCTAACACTAACACCCCCCTAAGTTAAATATAATTTACATCTAACGAAATAAATTAACTCTTATTAAATAAATTATTCCTATTTAAAGCTAAATACTTACCTGTAAAATAAATCCTAATATAGCTACAATATAAATTATAATTATATTATAGCTATTTTAGGATTAATATTTATTTTACAGGCAACTTTGTAATTATTTTAACCAGGTACAATAGCTATTAAATAGTTAAGAACTATTTAATAGTTACCTAGTTAAAATAATAACAAATTTACCTGTAAAATAAATCCTAACCTAAGTTATAATTAAACCTAACACTACCCTATCAATAAAATAATTAAATAAACTACCTACAATTACCTACAATTAACCTAACACTACACTATCAATAAATTAATTAAACACAATTCCTACAAATAAATACAATTAAATAAACTAGCTAAAGTACAAAAAATAAAAAAGAACTAAGTTACAGAAAATAAAAAAATATTTACAAACATAAGAAAAATATTACAACAATTTTAAACTAATTACACCTACTCTAAGCCCCCTAATAAAATAACAAAGCCCCCCAAAATAAAAAATTCCCTACCCTATTCTAAATTAAAAAAGTTACAAGCTCTTTTACCTTACCAGCCCTGAACAGGGCCCTTTGCGGGGCATGCCCCAAGAATTTCAGCTCTTTTGCCTGTAAAAAAAACATACAATACCCCCCCCCCAACATTACAACCCACCACCCACATACCCCTAATCTAACCCAAACCCCCCTTAAATAAACCTAACACTAATCCCCTGAAGATCTTCCTACCTTGTCTTCACCATCCAGGTATCACCGATCCGTCCTGGCTCCAAGATCTTCATCCAACCCAAGCGGGGGTTGGCGATCCATAATCCGGTCCAGAAGAGGCTCCAAAGTCTTCCTCCTATCCGGCAAGAAGAGGACATCCGGACCGGCAAACATCTTCTCCAAGCGGCATCTTCGATCTTCTTCCATCCGGAGCGAAGCGGCAGGATCCTGAAGACCTCCAGCGCGGAACATCCATCCGAACCGACGACTGAACGACGAATGACTGTTCCTTTAAGGGACGTCATCCAAGATGGCGTCCCTCGAATTCCGATTGGCTGATAGGATTCTATCAGCCAATCGGAATTAAGGTAGGAATTTTCTGATTGGCTGATGGAATCAGCCAATCAGAATCTAGTTCAATCCGATTGGCCGATCCAATCAGCCAATCAGATTGAGCTCGCATTCTATTGGCTGATCGGAACAGCCAATAGAATGCGAGCTCAATCTGAATGGCTGATTGGATCAGCCAATCGGATTGAACTTGATTCTGATTGGCTGATTCCATCAGCCAATCAGAAAATTCCTACCTTAATTCCGATTGGCTGATAGAATCCTATCAGCCAATCGGAATTCGAGGGACGCCATCTTGGATGACGTCCCTTAAAGGAACAGTCATTCGTCGTTCAGTCGTCGGTCCGGATGGATGTTCCGCGCTGGAGGTCTTCAGGATCCTGCCGCTTCACTCCGGATGGAAGAAGATCGAAGATGCCGCTTGGAGAAGATGTTTGCCGGTCCGGATGTCCTCTTCTTGCCGGATAGGAGGAAGACTTTGGAGCCTCTTCTGGACCGGATTATGGATCGCCAACCCCCGCTTGGGTTGGATGAAGATCTTGGAGCCAGGACGGATCGGTGATACCTGGATGGTGAAGACAAGGTAGGAAGATCTTCAGGGGATTAGTGTTAGGTTTATTTAAGGGGGGTTTGGGTTAGATTAGGGGTATGTGGGTGGTGGGTTGTAATGTTGGGGGGGGGGGTATTGTATGTTTTTTTTTACAGGCAAAAGAGCTGAAATTCTTGGGGCATGCCCCGCAAAGGGCCCTGTTCAGGGCTGGTAAGGTAAAAGAGCTTGTAACTTTTTTAATTTAGAATAGGGTAGGGAATTTTTTATTTTGGGGGGCTTTGTTATTTTATTAGGGGGCTTAGAGTAGGTGTAATTAGTTTAAAATTGTTGTAATATTTTTCTTATGTTTGTAAATATTTTTTTATTTTCTGTAACTTAGTTCTTTTTTATTTTTTGTACTTTAGCTAGTTTATTTAATTGTATTTATTTGTAGGAATTATGTTTAATTAATTTAGTGTAGTGTTAGGTTAATTGTAGGTAATTGTAGGTAGTTTATTTAATTATTTTATTGATAGGGTAGTGTTAGGTTTAATTATAACTTAGGTTAGGATTTATTTTACAGGTAAATTTGTTATTATTTTAACTAGGTAACTATTAAATAGTTCTTAACTATTTAATAGCTATTGTACCTGGTTAAAATAATTACAAAGTTGCCTGTAAAATAAATATTAATCCTAAAATAGCTATAATATAATTATAATTTATATTGTAGCTATATTAGGATTTATTTTACAGGTAAGTATTTAGCTTTAAATAGGAATAAGTTATTTAATAAGAGTTAATTTATTTCGTTAGATAAATATTATATTTAACTTAGGGGGGTGTTAGTGTTAGGGTTAGACTTAGCTTTAGGGGTTAATCCATTTATTAGAATAGCGGTGAGCTCCGATCGGAAGATTAGGGGTTAATAATTGAAGGTAGGTGTCGGCGATGTTAGGGAGGGCAGATTAGGGGTTAATACTATTTATGATAGGGTTAGTGAGGCGGATTAGGGGTTAATAACTTTATTATAGTAGCGCTCAGGTCCGCTCGGCAGATTAGGGGTTAATAAGTGTAGGCAGGTGTCGGCGACGTTGAGGGCGGCAGATTAGGGGTTAATAAGTGTAAGGTTAGGGGTCTTTAGACTCGGGGTACATGTTAGAGTGTTAGGTGCAGACGTAGGAAGTGTTTCCCCATAGGAAACAATGGGGCTGCGTTAGGAGCTGAACGCTGCTTTTTTGCAGGTGTTAGGTTTTTTTTCAGCTCAAACAGCCCCATTGTTTCCTATGGGGGAATCGTGCACGAGCACGTTTTTGAGGCCGGCCGCGTCCGTAAGCAACTCTGGTATCGAGAGTTGCATTTGCGGTAAAAATGCTCTACGCTCCTTTTTTGGAGCCTAACGCAGCATTTGTTTGAACTCTCGATACCAGAGTTAAATTTATGGTGCGGCCAGAAAAAAGCCCGCGGAGCGTTAACGGCCCTTTTACCGCCGAACTCCAAATCTAGGCCTTAGTTACTTGTTTCTGAGGGGAACCTTCTTTCAGTTACACACTTGTTCCCTCAGTGATGAGTGTCCTCCATTTTATTGCAGGTAAGGGAGATGATTCTTATAAGCATAACTTGGAATATAATAGATTAAACTGGTCTAGCTAATGTTCCTTTGATAAGTGAAAGTAAATGCAGTGTGATTATAGGACATATGGCATCTTCCTTAGTGCAGCTTTGGGGAAGGATGTTCTCAGCAGACAGAGCACATGTTGATTCTGCATTTGGATGTTAATCACAATAATTCTGTACTGTACCTGCACAGTTGTTATGCTTTATATACTGTATTATTGTGTTCAGTTACACACTTGTTCCCTCAGTGATGAGTGTCCTCCATTTTATACAGTTCATAATAAAGCACCCTAATTTCACCCAACCCCGATCGTACTGTGGAGTTTATTCATCAGAAGTGCAACACTTTTCCTCTGATGTTCTGTCTCCTACTTCGATTTTCAATGTTGTGAATTCAATTTTTGAGATCCTGTATGTATTCATCTTGTTTTTGCATTTGTGAATGCACAGTGATAGTTGTTGCGCACATATCCTGATCAGTTTTTATTTTTTCAATCCTATGCCCCATATCAGAGATGTATTTTTTCACATCCATAAGCTTATCCCTTATGCATTGCTACACTTGTGATACCAAGGATGGGAGTGAGTCAAACAGGACCTTTGGAATATTGATTGCCGCAGTAGCGATATCTTCCTCTGACTCTGAAGAAGGTGCTGTGTCTTCCAGGCTAGCTGCCAAATGCTGCTTATTGGATGGGTTTGTGTGTTCTAGGGCTTTATAGAAATTATTGACCGAGGGTGTTTTTAAGGTAGTAGCGTTCCCCTGCGAGTTCTTTTTGTTACCCTTTTTAGGAGACATTTTGTTTTCCCCTTCCCCTCTATTTCTTTCTGTCTTTCATTTAATTATTTATTGTAGCTTTAGATAATATAGAATATTAAGATAGAGTCTGCTGCTTAAGTGAGGTTGGCGATGAATAGAAGTTCCTCCTATTGTACAATTAGCACCCCTAAAGCTCTGAGAGAAATTGTAGTGAGGTGCAGGCCTGCTGAATAATTTTGATGAGCAGTCAGCTTATGGTGCAATGCGTACCTTAATTATCCTGAGGTGATTAAGCTGTTAACCTCAGCGAAGTATAGTTTCACAGTGCTGCAAACCCAGCCTGACAGGCAAAGTTGCTCTCGTGCAGTTTTAGATGCAGTGAATTATCCTTGCCGAATCTGGAGACACGCCGTCTACAAATTTAAGTGCGTCCGTGTGTGGCCTATTCACAGCCTTCTCAGGTGTAGGAAATCCACTGCCGTAAGTTCTTCTTGCCTGGACTGAATGCGATGTGCAGACCTGCTTGATGAAAGGCTACTGTGATAAGAGCTGGAGTCGGGTGTAAAAAGTAATTTGGGTCAAACTACATGGCTCAGGAGCGAGAGCTCACTTAAAGTGCAGCTGCCATTGTGAAGCGCTGGCTCCGCCCCCAATGTAGGATTTTGTTTTAATTTTTGTGGTTTTTTTTATTTTTAAGATTAGGGATTTATTGGGGTGTAAATGAGCTCATTGCCCTTTTAAGTGCAGTAAAAGAGCTAAATGCCCTTTAAGGGCAATGCCCATACTAATGCCACTTTAGGGGCAATGAGTAGTTTAGGTTTTTTTAGTGTTAGGTTTTTTTATTTTGTGGAGTTTGGTGGATGGGGTTTTTTTACTGTTAGGGGGGACTTAGTATTTTTTAAATGTAAAAGCTGTTTAACTTAGGGCAGTGCCATACAAAAGGCCCTTTTAAGGGCTATTGGTAGTTTAGTTTAGATTAGGGGGTGTTTTTATTTTGGGGGCTTTTTTATTTTCATAGAGATTAGGTTTAATTTTTGTTAATTTTTGATCATTTTGTTAATTTTTTTCTGTAATTTTAGAGTTTTTTTATTTTTTGTAATTTTAGATTCATTTTTTGTAATTTAATGTTAGGTTTTATTAAACTTAGTATTGGGGTTAATTTAAGGGTTGTTTGGTTAGGGTGCTAAGGTAATTAAATTAGTTATTTGTGTTGGGGGGTTGGCGGTTTAGGAGTTAATAGGTTATTTAGGTTTATTGCAATGTGGGGGTTTAGCGGTTTAGGGGTTAATAGGGTAATTAGGTTTATTGTGATGTGGGGTTAGGCGGTTTAGGGGTTAATATTTTTATTATGTTATTTGCGGATTATGGGTTAAATTCTTTATTATTTTGCAATGTTGGCAGTTTCGGTGTTTGTTAATACTTTGTGCGGGAGGTTAGTTTTTTTTTTGTTATTCTTCAAGCAGGAATTTTTTGATTTATTGCTGGCGGTTACGTGTTTTTTCATTGTTTCGTGCGGGCGGTTGTGTGTTTTTTTTTTTTTTTTTTTTTTGTTTAAATAATTTTTTATTGATTTTTTAGAAAAACAAGGAACATTGACATATAATGAACATCAAACATAAATCAATAATAGTTTTTCAGTTACAGTAAGGCATTGTAATATCACAGTGATCATTTCTTCCCCTTATTTGAGGGAAGCAAAAAGCAAATTTAAAGATAAATTCTTTGGGTAGTAGGGAGGAAGGTGGACAGAGGGGGGGTACGGAGAGGGTGAGGGCAGATAATAATAGAAATTAGTGAAAATTAAAAAAGTATGCAACAGGAGGGGGGAGTTTAGGGGGAGGAAGGGAGAGAGGAAGGATGAATAAATAGGGGAATGAAAAGGGATAGGGTGTCAGCAATAGAAATCAGTCGGGTGACAATCATCAAAAATAAAAGAGTGCAGGTATGTAGGGGTAACAAGTGTCATGGTAAAATACAATATAACGTAATTTCCTAGCGTTCGTCTTTTATTGTATTTTTTTACTTTTTAGGTGTCGTCTGGATAGATAATTAAACAGCAGAAATCATCAAACATTCTCCAGCTATTTTGAGTCTTTGTCTTGTCTTAAAGTGAGAAGGGGGAGGGAGGTCTGAGGAGGGGTAGGAGGGGGATTCGGGCAGGTGACAGTTAGGAATGTGGGGGAGGGGACAAACATAAAAATAAAAATATGTAGAGGTGAATTATAAAATAATATAGTGTATTATAGTGTGGTTCCATGTAAATCCTTTGCAATTAATCCTTGCAGAGAATGAAATACTTATTCCGAAGAATTGTAGAGCCTGTGGTATTTAACTGTGAAGGAGGGTCTGTTTTGTAAAGTTATGGCGTTCTTTGTTCCCATAGGAAGATTATATCTAGAATAAAATCTCTCTTTCCTATAAAACAATAATGTCTCTTCTCTAAAGCTAGTATGTGTGTGACTTCTGATACCCAGTGTTCATAAGTAGGGGGATGAGCTTGTTTCCAATACCGAGGGACAATGCGTCTAGCGCAAGTTAACATTAGTTGAAGGAGTTTCCTTCGGTAAATACATTCCAGTCTAGGGATTTGGTTTAGTAAGATCATGGTTGCCGAAAGGGATATTTGTGTATTTAATGTAAGATTGATGCTACGCTCGATTTGAGCCCAGTAAGTGGACATTTTATTACAGGACCACCATATATGGGAAAGTGTGCCCACTTCCCCACATCGTCTCCAGCAACTTGAGTTAGCACCTGGGTATATTTCATTCAATTTTTGGGGTGTAAGATACCAGCGTGAGATGATCTTATAATTAAGTTCAGTCAGAATGAGTGAGGAGGAGGAGGAGGAGTGGATTGTGTTGAAACATTTTAGCCAGGTGTCTTTTGGGAGCTGAACTCGAAGTTCAGTTTCCCATTTGGTGGTATATGAGGGTAGTTTGACTGTGTTAATAGCTCTTAAGAGTTTATGTGTGTGAGAGAGAAGGGATTTCTGAGTGTCTTTAGTATTGCATAACTTCTCAAATGGAGTAAGCGGACGGAGGCAATCATTTTTATGAGGGCTATCCATAATTGTTTGGCGTATTTGGAGGTATGGAAACCAACAGTGAAAGGGAGAGCCTATTGAATCTCTTAAGGCAATTCTATCTCTTATTTGGGAGTTTTCCGTTAGTAAAAATATAGGCATATTTTTCAGGGAAGAATCTTCTGGTTCAAATTTGAACTGATGGTGGGATAAAAAAAGGGTGTTATTTAACAAAGGAGTCATTGGAGAGATTGGGGAAGAGAGAGTGTTTGGATTTCGAATGAGGGAGTCCCATATGGTTAAGGTAGTTTTTATGCATTCATTAGCCTTAGTTATGGGGGGCCTGAATGATTTAGGGAGCCAACAAAGATCTCGCATCCCTTTTAAACCAAGGGAGGCAGCTTCCATTTGGATCCATAGTTTGGATGTGGGGTTGTGAGACCATGAGACTATTCGAGTTAAATGTGTCGCTTTGTGATACTGAAATAGATTTGGGACACTTAGGCCACCTTCCTCCTTGCTTAAATACATCGAGTTCTTTGATACCCTTGGTTTTTTATAAGCCCAAGTAAAAGAGTCTAGCATCTTTTGTTGCGTAC
The DNA here is from genome assembly GCF_027579735.1 of Bombina bombina. Lineage (NCBI taxonomy): Eukaryota > Metazoa > Chordata > Amphibia > Anura > Bombinatoridae > Bombina > Bombina bombina. The sequence continues at coordinate 1,062,718,168 of NC_069502.1, read as the reverse complement.
GAAGGTAGTGTCTCGGTAATGATATTGGGAGAGCTTGGAATATGTATAGATATTTGGGGAGTATCATCATCTTTATTGTATTTATGCGACCTATCCAGGAGAGGTGCCCTTGTTTATGCCATGTATGTAATAATGTTTGAAGTGTAATATAGTTTTCTTGGAATAAATTTTTAGGGTTCTTTGGTATGTTTAGTCCTAGGTATCTAAGGGTATTAACGATAGGGAATGGAGTTTTATGTAAAATATAGTCCCTTTCCATTGAGTTTATGTGGATGGGGATAATGCTCGACTTATTCATATTAATCGAATAATTAGAAAATTGTTTATAAATCTCCAGATCTCTTATTAGGGCTGGAATGGAAGTTAGTGGTGCTTGCAGAGTGAAGATGATGTCGTCGGCAAATAGTAGGCATGTTTGATGAATGTTACCTACCTTAATCCCCAAAATATTTGGATTATTTCTGATTTGATTAGCTAAGATTTCTACCGTGAGGGCAAATAGAAGAGGAGATAATGGACAACCTTGTCTAGTGCCATTAGAGATGGGGAAGGATTGAGATATTATGTCATTGACCTTAATAGTGGCTCGAGGGTTGTGATATAAGGCTTGTACTCTGGATAAGAATTTGTCTGAGAAGACGAATTTCGACAGGACCGACCACATAAACTGCCAGTCGACCCTGTCGAAGGCCTTCTCAGCATCAGTAGATAGCAGCACTAGGGGGCTTGTTTGATCGTGTGATGTTAATAATGTATGAAGGAGTCTAGTGGTATTGTCTTTTGCTTCACGGCCACTAACGAATCCCACTTGGTCAGGGTGGATGACCTTCGGTAGGACTCGAGCAAGACGATTGGCTAAAATCTTAGCATATATTTTAATATCCACATTCAAGAGAGAAATCGGTCTATAGTTGCTAACAAGATCTCTGGGTTTATCTGGTTTCGGAATTACTGTTATCATAGCATTTAAAAGAGATTGGGGGAATGTAAGACCCTGGTCTATAGAGAGAAATAGCTCCTGTAAATGTGGGGCAAGATTACCTACTAATAACTGGTAAAATTTGGTTGTGAGGCCATCTGGTCCTGGTGATTTTCCATTGGACATGGATTTAATCGTGTTGACCACTTCTAGTAAAGAGATGGGGGAGTCTAGCATAGACACGTCCTCTTCAGGGATAGAGGGAATGTCTATAGAGTCTAAATATGTTTGTAGCTTATCTCTACTCCCCTGATCATTTGTGTTGTTTATGTTGTAAAGTGAGGTGTAGTATTTAACGAAGCTGTCAGCTATATCTTCATTTTTAGTGCAAACTACTCCTGTGTTTTGTTTAATGGATTGAATGTGAGAGGAAAGCCTTTTTTTTTTTAAAGATCTGGCTAACATTTTTCCGGCTTTGTTTGATTCAGCATAGAATTTAGCTTTTGTTGTCAGGGCGCGCATATGTACATTTTCTACCAGGAATTTATTAAGGCTTTCCCTAGCTTCCATAACTGCGGATAATTTTTGTGGGGATTTTGGGTCTTTTTTATGTAAAGCTTCTTTTTTCTCTAGTGAGTTAGACAAGGTGTCGAATTGAGCAGATCTCTGCTTTTTAAGTTTCGCTGTTAGTTGTATGATAACTCCCCTAATATAGCACTTGTAGGATTCCCAATTATTTGCAGTGTTCGTGTCTTCGGGTATATTAAACACAAAATATTCGTCTGTAAATTTAATGAGTTGGTCTGTGATTTCGTTATCTGTGAGAATATATTCATTTAATCTCCAATGTATACTGTGACTAGGTTTACTTGTCCATTTAAAGATAGATTTGACTAGGCTATGGTCTGACCACGTAGTATGTGAGATTTTTGAGTCAATCAAATTCGTCAAAGAGGCTTGGTCACATAGTATGTAGTCGAGTCTGGTGTAAGATTTTTGCGGGTGGGAGAAAAATGTATAATCTCTGGTGGAGGGGTGTACCGTTCTCCAGGTATCAAATAGCTTCAGTGTGCGGAGAGATGTATTGTTATTCTTAATCTGTGAGTTTCTTAGGTAGGAGTGACCTGTTGAAGTGTCTAGTATAGGGTCTGAAGGGTAATTAAAATCCCCACCTAGTATGATTGGGCCTTTAGCAATATCTAGAAGTTTGTTGGTGACTTTTCTGAAGAAGCAGGGGGTGGGTCTGATAGGGGCGTATATGTTTGCGAGGGTGATAGGCTTACCATAATAGAGTCCTACTAGTATTAAAATTCTACCTTCATGATCATTGAATTGTTGTAGTAGGTCGAAAGAAGTATTGCGTCTAAATAGTGTGCATACACCGTTATGTCTGGTCAGGCCTGAGCTAAGATAGTGTTTATCGTAGTATTTGGATGAGAGTGTAGGCTCATGATTTCTTTTAAAATGTGTCTCTTGAATCATAATGATATCAAGATTTCTCTTGTAAAGGTCATGGAGAGCAATTGAACGTTTTTCAGCTGATAGGAATCCCTTCACATTTTGAGTGGCTATTGATATTGATCTTTCGCGTGGAAGGTTAGGCATTACAAAGGATATGAATATGTGTGACCTCTAAAGTAGAGGAGTTAGAGATTCGTACAGGGGAACCAATGTGTAAAAGTGGAGTGGAAAATGTATGGTTAAGAGTTTAGTGAGGTAGTAAATAGTTGGGGCAGGGGAATTTAGATTAAATTAACTTGAATTGAATTGGTGGAGGCTTCTGGGCAGGCTGGGCAAATGTCCCCTGGTGTGTTGTAGTGAACGTGATGGTGGCACATGGAATGATAAGAGGGTAGCTGGGGAAGGGGGAGGGGAAGAGGGGAGAGGGGATAAAAGGTGTATTATGTATAAGACGTCCAAACCGTCCAGGTTGAAGAAAAACTTTCATATAAACAGATATCTACATAGCAGCATTGGGAATAAAATAGTACTTTCTGTATAACTGGACATTTTTGTATTTTTGTATCCCCTTTGGGGAACCAAGGTGGCATATTTTACTTCAATAGTACATAATTTACATTTATAAATACAGGGGTACAAGTGAATCTAGTAAGTATCACTGTACTATTGTTATCTAAAGCAGTTTTGTTTCGCAAAATAAAGTGTGCAGATAATGGATAGGTTAGTGTCTAATTAGTTTCTGGGGATTAAGGCACTTAATACATTGAAGAAATTTAAGTCATTTAAGGGGCTACTATCTCTGTTTGAGATGTGGTAATAAGTGAGAAAGAGAATAAATGGGGACTTTATATTCAGTTACGGTTAAAGTTGTTCCTGTCTTAACAATTAACAGCTAGCTTGTGAGATCATTCAACAATTCAATCATAAATTATTATATCGTATTACTGAATATATGCATGACTATTATCATACAATTGCAAAAGTATATCTATGCAAAACATGTGATCTAAGAATAACAGAATAACTGAACAAAACACATCAAAACATAATGAACCTCTAGGAACTCTTTTCCTCAAAATATAGAACATAAAACATAGAGGAGAGTTCCCTTAAGCACATAAAGTCTAGTATAATATAACCTAAAGGGTGATTGAAGACAGTTCCATAGAAACCTGAAATAAAAGGAGAAAAAGTCTACAAACAAATGTTGTATAGACAGCATAGACAACACATATAGTTACGTATCTCCTTCAGGGTGGTTGAACCTCATCTTCCTCGTTACTGGTTTGTCGCCGCTTGTTTAAAGGAATTGAAGTGTCCATCCAGGGTCTTCTTTGCTGTTTAGAGGTTTCCTGTTTGCTTGATGCAGAGGATTGCACAGTAGAGGTTTGGGGGTCAGGTAGCGGGATCCCCAACTGTTGGCAGAAATGTTCTGCGTCCTGTGGGTAAGAGCATTCGATTTTTTTTCCATTTTTGACAGCAATTACTGATGTTGGGAATCCCCATCTGTACTGGATCTTCAAAGTACGTAGATGGGATGTTAAAAAGGAAAGTTCTCTTCTCTTTTGGAGTGTTCTTGCAGATAAATCTTGAAATATTTGAATTCGGTGACCCTGGAACTGGATAGAAGATTGTTTCCTTGTATAATTGTAGATAGTCTCCCTATGTTGGAAGTTTTGAAAATGCACTATAATGTCCCTAGGAGGTGAGTTGTCTGATGGCTTAGGACGTAGGGCTCTATGTGCTCTGTCCAAGATGATGTCAGATGGAGTGCCAGAGTTGTTCTTTACCAGGTCTGCAAAAAAGGACTGTAGATAATCCTGTATCTCATTGTTTTGTATGGTCTCAGGTATTCCCCTGAAGCGTAGATTACTGCTTCTGGAGCGATTTTCTAAATCATCTAATTTATCCTCTAGGTCTGTCATACGATGATGATGTTGAAAGGCTTTAGAGGACAGGTTTGCAATTTTCTGGGAAGATATGTATTCATGCTCTTCTAAAGTATCAACTCTATAGCATAAGTCCGAAATATCTTTCTTCAAACCTGCACACTCATTTTTAATGCAAGTTTTAACCTGTTCTATCAGAGCTTCCATAGCACCATATGTGATTATGTCATCTTTTCCAACATTTGCAGTTGTTGGTTGTAGGTCTGACAAGGGATCTGCAGCTTCACAAGAGCTTTTATCATGTGAGCTTAGTGTGGTATCTAGAGCTTTATTGCTTTTTTGCTTGTCAGCTTGCTTGAAAAAAGAGTTCATGGCTCCCTGAGATGTTATAGGCAGTTTTTGGGATTTATCACTTCTGGTCAATTTTCTCTGCGACATCATGGAGGTTTTGGTAGGTTATAACAGGTGTTTGGTTATATTTATTATATAGTGATGTTGAGACTAGGTGAATCGGAACACCTCTCCTTGGGGTTTTTGCTCTCACAGAGCGATCTCGGGAAAAGGTGGTGGATTCGACCCACTGTTACTTAGAACAGTGGGAAGAGGAATAGGAGGGTGTTCTTCTTAGCCAGTTGTTCAGTTTTAAATTTGAGCGTTTGGTGTCCAACCACCGGGAGAACAGACAACAAGTTACAGCTGCATAAAGATTTTTACTTTTGTCTGTATGGAGATAGAATACATCTGATACGTGTTGTGATGTGTCAGGGTGTCAGCTTGGGTTTTGCTGTCTAGGTCGTTTCGGTTAGCGGCTGCATCCCATGTCTCACAGACAGATATATGATAAGTCTGAGTAACGATGTAGGTTAGGTATTTCAAATGCAGCAGTTCAGTTCATGTGTGTGGGCTTGATTTGGCATTGAATTGAATTACATGCGTGTATAAAAGGCGAATTATATCCCCTTTGCTAAATTTCGGCCTTGTGTCATGCGGATAAGGTGGATCTTGAAATGCTGTCTGCTCTTTATCTTTAGTTAGTAAACTGAGTAGTAACTAGTATAAGCATTTTTGCCTCTTTCACAAAGTTAAACATATCACCTGTGTCTGTTGTGATTGGCGATCCGGATCGGTGTCTGGACTTGAAGCGGTCTGTGTTACATCTTGACTTTATCGCGGAGCTTATAGGCCTCGTGGCGCAGTTGTAAACGGCTCAAATATTGTCCGTAATAGCATACGGATCGGGACCAAAATCTCAACAAACGTTCTTAGTATATTCCGGTCCTCAGATAGGGGTTTTATATCTCTGTGCCCCGTTGTTGTCTGTGGTTATGGGTTAACTTGCCCAGCCTGCGTGAGGAGCTTCAGTTACATGCGACCATCTTGGTTAGCCGCTCGCTCCGCCTCCCCGTGTTTTTTTTTTTTTAAGGCTTCATTTGCCTACGCTGCATCCAGGTGGATTCCGAAAATGGCAGGGTGGTGAAAGAATCCACCTTCGTAAGCTGCATCCAGGTGGATTCTTTTGGCTGCCTCGAACAGCTCAACATTTGAGGATGCATGCGCAACTGGCGACGGTGACAGACGCGTTACAAACGCGATTATAGTATAGATGTGGGGCCCGATCCGATTCGCAGCGTCGCCTGCAAAATCCGGCAACGCCAGATTTTGCGCTAATTTGGTATCCTATATATGGCATAACATAGAAGTTACGCTCGTATATTTCTGCCTTCGCCCGTAGTTTTTTGCCCATAGACTGATATACAAAACACGCGCAGTTTGGTATCCAATATAAAGCATAAGGACTTACGTGGCGAAAATGGAGAAAACTTACTCCATTTTCACCTCGCCACAAAATGCAGGCGTAGCAAGCCTTGCGCTGAGTATTGGAGCACTGTAACTCCCTAAAATGCCTGCAAAATAAAACCTAACACCTAACGCATGCGCAATGTCTATCTACCTGTCAACCGCAATCCCCCACCGCAATACCTAATAAAGTGTTTAACCCCTAAACCGCCGCTCCCAGACCCCGCCGCCACCAATATTAAATATATTACCCCCTAATCTGATCCCCATACACCGCCACCACCTATATTAAATATATTAACCGCTAATCTGATCCCCCTACACCGCTGCCACCTATATTAAATATATTACCCCCTAATCTGATCTCCCTACACCGCCGCCACCTATATTTAATATATTAACCCCTAATCTGACCCCCTTACACCGCCGCCACCTACATTAAATATATTAGCCCCAAACCCAAGTCTAACCCTAACACTGCATAACTTAATTATTATTTAAATAAATCTAAATAATATTAATATTATTAACTAAAGTATTCCTATTTAAAACTAAATACTTACCTATAAAATAAACCCTAAGATAGCTATAATATAATTAATAATTACATTGTAGCTATTTTAGGATTTATATTTATTTTACAGGTATATTTGTATATTTTAACTAGGTACAATAGCTATTAAATAGTTAATAACTATTTAATAGCTACCTAGTTAAAATAATTACAAAATTACCTGTAAAATAAATCCTAACCTAAGTTACAAATACACCTAACATTGCACTATCAATAAATGAATTAAAATAAATTAACTACAATTATCTAATATAAACTACAATTAAATAAACTAAACTATATTATAAAAAAACAAACAAAAACTAAATTAAAAACTAAAATAAAAAAAATTACAAGAATTTTAATCTAATTACACCTAATCTAAGCCCCCTAATAAAATTAAAAAGACCCCCAAAATTATAAAATTTCCCTACCCTAAACTAAATTACAAAGTAACCAGCTCTTTTACCAGCCCTTAAAAGGGCTTTTTGCGGGGCATTGCCCCAAAGTAATCAGCTCTTTTACCTGTAAAAAAAAAAGCAATACAATACCCCCCCAACATTTACAACCCACCACCCACACACCCCTACTCTAAAACCCACCCGATCCCCCCTTAAATAAACCTAACACTACCCCATTAAAGATCACCCTACCATGAGCCGTCTTCACCCAGCCGGGCCGAACTCTTCATCCGATGCGGGCACAAGTGGTCCTCCAGCCAGGCAGAAGTCTTCATCCGATCGGGGCAGAAGAGGTCCTCCATCCAGCAGAAGTCTTCATCTAAGCGGCATCTTTTATCTTCATCCTTGCAGCGATGAGCGGCTCCATCATGAAGACCACCGGCACGGAACATCCTCCTCGGCCGACGACTACCCAACGAATGGCTGGTCCTTTAAATGACGTCATCCAAGATGGCGTCCCTCATCGCCGCAAGGATGAAGATAGAAGATGCCGCTTGAATGAAGACTTCTGCTGGATGGAGGACCACTTCTGCCCCGATCGGATGAAGACTTCTGCCCGGCTGGAGGACCACTTGTGCCTGCATCGGATGAAGAGTTCGGCCCGGCTGGGTAAAGACAGCTCAAGGTAGGGTGATCTTCAATGGGGTAGTGTTAGGTTTATTTAAGGGGGATTGGGTGGGTTTTAGAGTAGGGGTGTGTGGGTGGTGGGTTGTAATGTTGGGGGGGTATTGTATTGCCTTTTTTTTACAGGTAAAAGAGCTGATTACTTTGGGGCAATGCCCTGCAAAAAGCCCTTTTAAGGGCTGGTAAAAGAGCTGGTTACTTTGTAATTTAGTTTAGGGTAGGACAATTTTATTATTTTGGGGGGCTTTTTTATTTTATTAGGGGGCTTAGATTAGGTGTAATTAGATTAAAATTCTTGTAATATTTTTTTATTTTTTGTAATTTAGTGTTTGTTTTTTTGTAATATAGTTTAGTTTATTTAATTGTATTTTATATTAGATAATTGTAGTTAATTTATTTAATTAATTTATTGAAAGTGTAGTGTTAGGTGTATTTGTAACTTAGGTTAGGATTTATTTTACAGATAATTTATAATTATTTTAACTAGGTAGCTATTAAATAGTTATTAACTATTTAATAGCTAATGTACCTAGTTAAAATAAATACAAATATACCTGTAAAATAAATATAAATCCTAAAATAGCTACAATGTAATTATTAATTATATTGTAGCTATTTTAGGGTTAATTTTATAGGTAAGTATTTAGTTTTAAATAGGAATACTTTAGTTAATAATATTAATATTATTTAAATTTATTTAAATAATAATTAAGTTATGGGGTGTTAGGGTTAGACATAGGTTTGGGGGTAATATATTTAATGTAGCTGGCGGCGGTGTAGGGGGATCAGATTAGGTGTTAATACATTTAATGTAGGTGGCAGCGATGTAGGGGGGTCAGAATAGGGGTTAATATATTTAATGTAGGTGGCGGCGGTGTAGGGGTTCAGATTAGGGTTTAATATATTTAATATAGGTGGCGGCGGTGTAGGGGGGTCAGATTAGGGGTTAATATATTTAATATAGGTGGCAGCGGTGTAGGGGGATCAGATTAGCGGGTAATATATTTAATATAGGTGGCGGCGGTATAGGGGATCAGATTAGGGGGTAATATAGTTAATGTAGCTGGCGGCGGGGTCTGGGAGTGGTGGTTTAGGGGTTAAACACTTTATTTAGTGGCGGCAGGGTCCGGGAGCGGCGGTTTAGAGACAGCTATTGTTAAGGTCACCAACGACCTACTTACAGCTAAATCAAAAGGCCACTTCTCTCTGCTTATCCTCCTTGATCTGTCCGCAGCCTTTGACACTGTCGACCACCCTCTTTTGCTCCAAACCCTCCAATCCTTCGGCATCTGTGACACAGCCCTTTCGTGGCTCTCTTCCTACCTTTCAAACCGTACCTTCAGTGTAGCCTTCTCTGGGGCCTCCTCTGCCCCGTCACCACTTTCTGTCGGAGTACCGCAAGGCTCTGTCCTCGGTCCCCTTCTCTTCTCAATCTATACGTCATCACTAGGTTCCCTAATTAAGTCCCACGGTTTCCAATATCATTTGTATTCCGATGACACCCAAATCTACTTCTCTGCACCAGAACTATCTCCTTCCTTGCTAACCCGTGTCACTACCTGTCTTTCTCACATCTCTTCCTGGATGTCCTATCACTACCTCAAGCTAAATCTCTCCAAAACTGAGCTCCTCATTTTCCCCCCTTCTTCCAAAATCTCCACCCCCAATATCTCTATAACTTTCGACAACTCCATCATTACCCCTACCCCGCATGCCCGATGTCTCGGGGTCACATTTGACTCAGATCTTTCCTTCACTCCTCACATTCAGTCCTTGGCTACAGCCTGCCGCTTCCACCTTAAAAACATCTCTAAAATTAGACACTTCCTTACACAAGACACAACTAAGATTTTAATCCACTCTCTCATTCTTTGCCGCCTTGATTACTGCAACTCTGTCCTCTCTGGTCTCCCCACCTGCCGCCTAGCTCCTTTACAATCCATAATGAATGCCTCTGCTTGACTCATCTTCCTTACACGTCGCTCTTCATCTGCTGCGCCTCTCTGCCAATCCCTTCACTGGCTTCCTCTTGCCTCTAGGATCAAACACAAAACTCTCACTCTTACATACAAAGCCCTCAACTGCACTGCTCCCCCCTACATCTCAGACCTTGTCTCCAGATACTCTCCCTCCATTCCCCTTCGCTCTGCTCATGACCTCCTACTCTCCTCCTCTCTTGTCACCTCATCACACTCCCGTTTACAGGACTTCTCCAGACTGGCTCCCATCTTGTGGAACTCTCTGCCTCGCTCCACAAGACTCTCTTCTAGTTTTAAAAGCTTCAAGTGCTCCCTAAAGACTCTACTGTTCAGGGACGCATACAACCTACACTAACCTTTCCTAATACCAGTTCCTCTCCTCCACTGCAATCCCCTGAACCCTCTTAGCATGTAAGCCTAAAAGTCCAGCTGTTTGTAGATCACCTTCTTAAGAGCTGACTACAGCAGTGCAAATCTTGGCAGGGCCCTCTACCCTATAATTGTTTTGTTGTACTCCCCTTTTGTTTATAGCGCTGCGGAATCTGTTGGCGCTCTACAAATAACCGATAATAAATAATAATAAATAATTTAGGGGTTAATACATTTATTATTAGGACTGCGAGGGGGGATTGCGGATATAGGGGTATACGTGTCGGGATGATGTTTGGGAGGCGTTTTAGACAGTTACGGGAGATTTTATACTTTAGTAAGTTTTTTTAGGCGCAGGCAGTTTCTAAAGTGCCGTAAGTCACTGGCGACTCCAGAAATTTGTACTTACGCTTATTTCTGGACATCGCTGGTTTGTCCGACTTACGGCACTTTAGCAACTGCCGGCGGGGTATATTGGATACCCCGATGTGTGAGGTGAAACTACGGGCGGTGCGGGTTACCTCGGTTGCGGCGAAAACTATGCAGTATATCGGATCGGGCCCGTGGTTGGATTTCTTGGTAACTTTGGTTGAAGAGTAAACCTAGATAAGTTCATAGGAGGTCAGGTGTGTGCACTTTGCTTCCTATCAGCTAGATTACGAGTTATGCGCGCTATAGGGAAATTAACGAACGCAACAAAAGTTGCGTTATTTAACCCTCTATAGAGCAGCCATTACAAGTTTTGAAAAACCCGGCTTGTGCGTGTGATATGGTGCTTTTACGCTCCATACCGCACAAAAAACAAGCACTGTTTTGATGTGCTCGTGCACGCTTTCCCCATAAACATCAATAGGGAGAGTGGGTCAGAAAAAAGTCTAAAGGTCAGAAAAAAGTCTAACACCTGCGATCAAGAAATGAAAAGCTCCGTAACGCAGCTCCATTGATGTCTATGTGGAAAAAAAAATAAAGTTTAAACCTAACACCCTAACATAAACCCTGAGTCTAAACACCCCTAATCTGCCCTCCACCGACATCGTCGCCACCTACTGCATTTTATTTATCCCTAATCTGCTGCTCCCAATATCGCCGCCCCCTAAATAAAGTTATTAACCTCTAATCTGCTGCTCCTGATATCGCTGCCACTATATTAAAGTTTTTAACCCCTATTTCACTGCACCCAAACATCGCCGCCACTATATGAAAGTTATTCACCCCTATTCTGCCACACCCCAACATCGCCGCCACTAAAAAAAAGGTATTAACCCCTAAACCTCTGGCCTCCCACATCACTACCACTAAATAAACCTATTAACCCCTAAACCGCCAGCCCCCTTATCGCAACAACCTAAATTAAACTATATTAACGCCTAAACCTAACCCTAACCCTAACGTAACTACAACCCCTAACTTTAACATAATTAAAATAGAGCTAAATTAAAGTTACAATTATTAACTAAATAATTCCTATTAAAAAGTAAATACTTACCTGTGAAATAAAACCTAAGCTAGCTACAATATAATTAATAATAGTTATAGTGTAGCTAGCTTAGGTTTTATTTTTATTTCACAGGTAAGTTTGTATTTATTTTAACTAGGTAGACTATTTATTAAATAGTTATTAACTATTTACTAACTACCTAGTTAAAATAAATACAAACTTACCTGTGAAATAAAACCTAACCTGCCTTACACTAAAACCTAAAATTACAAAAAATACAAAACCTACCTTTACAAAAAATAAAAAAACTTCCATTACGAAAAATAACAAACTAAATAATCCAAAAAAAATAAAAATGATTCCTCTTCTAATACCCTTTTAACAAAACAACCCACCCCACAATAAAAAAGCCTAATCTAGAATAAATTACCAAGGGCCCTTAAAAGGGTCTTTTGAAGGGCATTGCCCTAAAGTTAACAGCTCTTTTGCTACTAAAGAAAACAAACACCCCTTAACAGTATACAAACCCCCACCCCCAAACTACCAAGGGCCATTAAAAGGGCCTTTTGGGGGCCCTTAAATGGGCCTTTTGTAGGGAATTGCCCTAAAGTTAACAGCTCTTTTGCTACAAAACAAAACAAACACCCCTAACAGTATACAAACCCCCACCCCCCAAAGCCACAAAATAAAAATAAAGTAAAACCTTATCTACCCATGGCCCTGAAAAGGGCATTTGTATGGGCATTGCCCTTAAAAGAGCATTTTGCTCTTTTGCTGCCCAAGCCCTAATCTAAAAAAAAACACCCTAAAAACCCTTAAAAAAAAAACTATCACTAACCCCAAACAATCCACTTACAGTTTTTGAAGTCCCGCTTGAACGATCTTCATCCAGGCGGCGAAGTCCTCATCCAGGCGGCGAGAAGTCTTCATCCAGACGGCCTCTTCCATCTTGATCCCGGCAGGCGTGAAGCAGGTCCATCCTGAAGACATCTGGCGAGGAGCATCCTCTTCATACAGTCGCCGCCGTACACTGAATCTTCAATGCAATGTACGCAATTCAAGATGGCATCCCTTGCATTCTTATTAGCTGTAAAAATTAATCAGCCAATAGGAATTAGAGCAGCTAAAATCCTATATGCTGTTCAAATCAGCAAATGGATTTAAGCAGCTCTCATTCTATTCGAAGATGAATCAAGAGAAGCCATCTTGAATCACGTACCTTGCATTGAAGTTTCAGTGTACGGCGGCAACCGTATGAAGAGGATGCTCTGCACTGGATGTCTTCAGGATGGACCCGCTCCACGCCGCCAGGATCAAGATAGAAGATGCCGCCTGGATGAAGATTGAAGAGGCCACCTGGATGAGGACTTCGCTGTCTGGATGAAGTGGATTGTCAGGGGTTAGGGATAGGTTTTTTTAAGGGTTTTTTGGGTGGTTTTTTTAGATGAGGTTTTGAGCAGCAAAATAGCTGCAATGGGCAATGGGTAGCTTATTTTTTTTTTTTTTAGAGTTAAGTTTTTTATTTTGAGGGCTTGGTTGGGTGGTGGGTTTTACTGTTGGGGGGTCTTTGTATTTTTTTTTTCCAGGTAAAAGAGCTGTTTAACTTAGGGCAATGCCCTGCAAAAGGCCATTTTAAGGGCTATTGGTAGTTTATTGTAGGCTAGGGTTTTTTATTTTGGAGATGCTTTTTTATATTTATAGGGCTATTAGATTAGGTTTAATTCTTTTTTATTTTGGATAATTTTGTTTGTTATTTTTCGTAATTTAGTGTTTGTTATTTTTTGTTAGTTTAAACTTAGTTTTTTTTTCCATTTGACAGGTAAGTTTTAATTTAAGATAGGGCTGCGGTGTAGGGCTTAATAACTTAAGTATAGTGGGGCGGACGGCAGATTAGGAGTTAATAATATTTAAGTATTGTTTGCGATGTGGGAGGGCAGCGGTTTAGGGGTTAATAACTTTATGATAGTGGTGACGATGTCGGAGAGCAGCTTAATAGGGGTTAATAATTATTTTTAGAAGTGGGGATGTCGGGAGTGGCAGATTAGTGGTTAATAACTTTAATATAGTGTTTGCGATACGGGAGGGCCTCGGTTTAGGGGTTAATAGGTAGTTTATGGGTGTTTAGTGTACGTTGTAGCAGTTTAGTTATGAGTTTTATGTAACAGATTTGTAGCGTAAAACTCATAACTACTGCTTTTAGATGGTGGTATGGATCTTGTCATTTTAGGGTGTAACGCAGGTATTTTAGCCTCACCACAAAACTCGTAATGGCAGCGCTATGGGTATCCCATAAAAAATCATAATTTTTACAAGTGCGGGACTGCGTTGTGCTACAGGCTAAAAGGCTTGCAGTACATCTATTCCGACAAGACTCATAATGGCTGCAGTGCTGTTTTAACGCTGAAATTACCATTTTTTCAGCAATAAAACACGAATGCACAAATCATAATCTAGCTGTATGGCAGCAGTGATTGCAGCAATGCTTAATATTGCTAAACATATTGTTACAAACACAGCTGCCATAAAATGCTAATGACACGTTCATGCTCCTCAGCTCCTATGAGCTTAGCTCGGTTCATTCTTCAACAAGAAAGCCAAACAAATTTGGTAATAAAAGTAAATTGGAGTTTTTTAAAATTGCATTCACTAGATAAACCATTAACGTTTAATTTTGCCTTTACTGTCCCTTTAAATTATTATTTTTAAATAATGTAGTCCTTGCCTCAATATTTGTAAATATATGTAAGTTTAAAAGTGAGCAAGATTTTATTTGTTTATGGTAACATTGTTTAACCTTTTGGGGAAGGGAACGAGCAAAGGCCTGAAAAGTATCAATAGTAAATGTTATGTTACTGTAAAGAATAATTTTAAGTATACTGGAACTTCATATTTCTTTAAAAAAAAATTCTCCATATTTCTAGTGGTGGCACTAGAATAATTTTGCTAATAATGTATGTTTAATAGTCATGGGGCCAACTGTACAATGTTTTTCGGATGATTTGATTAGTTAAAGTAATAATACATATAAAAATTGCTATTTTTTACTTAGATTGTGCACAAGGAGATAGTCAGTAACGGCTAGATTTAGAGTTTTGTCGGTAACGACCCGCGTAGCTAACGCTGGCTTTTTTTCCCCCCGCACCTTTTAAATACCGCTGGTATTTAGAGTTCACAGAAGGGCTGCGTTAGGCTCCAAAAAGGGAGCGTATAGCATATTTACCGCCACTGCAACTCTCAATACCAGCGGTGCTTACGGACGCGGCCAGCTTCAAAAACGTGCTTGTGCATGATTCCCCCATAGAAAACAATAGGGCAGTTTGAGCTGAAAAAAACCTAACACCTGCAAAAAAGCAGCGTTCAGCTCTTAACGCAGCCCCATTGTTTCCTATGGGGAAACAGTTTCTAAGTCTGCACCTAACACTCTAACATGTACCCTGAGTCTAAACACCCCTAACCTTACACTTATTAACCCCTAATCTGCCGCCCCCGCTATCGCTGACCCCTGCATATTTTTTTAACCCCTAATCTGCCACTCCGTACACCGCCGCAACCTACATTATACCTATGTACTCCTAATCTGCTGCCCCTAACACCGCCGACCCCTATATTATATTTATTAACCCCTAATCTGCCCCCCACAACGTCGCTGCCAGCTACCTACAATAATTAACCCCTAATCTGCCGACCGGACCTCACTGCTACTATAATAAATGTATTAACCCCTAATCCGCCTCACTAACCCTATAATAAATAGTATTAACCCCTAATCTGCCCTCCCTAACATCGCTGACACCTAACTTCAAGTATTAACCCCTAATCTGCCGACCGGACCTCACCGCTACTCTAATAAATGTATTAACCCCTAAAGCTAAGTCTAACCCTAACACTAACACCCCCCTAAGTTAAATATAATTTAAATCTAACTAAATAAATTAACTCTTATTAAATAAATTATTCCTATTTAAAGCTAAATACTTACCTGTAAAATAAATCCTAATATAGCTACAATATAAATTATAATTATATTGTAGCTATTTTAGGATTTATATTTATTTTACAGGCAACTTTGTATTTATTTTAACTAGGTACAATCGCTATTAAATAGTTAATAACTATTTAATAGCTACCTAGTTAAAATAATTACAAAATTACCTGTAAAATAAATCCTAACCTAAGTTACAATTAAACCTAACACTACACTATCAATAAATTAATTACATAAAATACCTACAATTAAATACAAATAAATAAACTAACTAAAGTACAAAAAATAAAAAAAGCTAAGTTACAAAAAATAAAAAAAATAATTACAAACATAATAAAAATATTACAACAATTTTAATCTAATTACACCTACTCTAAGCCCCCTAATAAAATAACAAAGCCCCCCAAAATAAAAAAATGCCCTACCCTATTCTAAAATTAAAATAGAAAAGCTCTTTTACCTTACCAGCCCTTAAAAGGGCCTTTTGCGGGGCATGCCCCAAAGAATTCAGCTCTTTTGCCTGTAAAAAAAAAACATACAATACCCCCCCAACATTACAACCTACCACCCACATACCCCTAATCTAACCCAAACCCCCCTTAAATAAACCTAACACTAAGCCCCTGAAGATCTTCCTACCTTATCTTCACCACTCCGGGTATTACCGATCCGTCCAGGCTCCGAAATCTTCATCCAAGCCCAAGCGGGGGCTGGCGATCCATCATCCGGCTGAAGTTTTCTATCAAGCAGCAAGAAGAAGTCCAGAAGAGGCTCCAAAGTCTTCATCCTATCCGGGCAGAAGAGGAGATCCGGACCGGCAACCATCTTCATCCAAGCGGCATCTTCTATCTTCATCCGATGACATGCCCCGCAAAAGGCCCTTTTAAGGGCTGGTAAGGTAAAAGAGCTTTTCTATTTTAATTTTAGAATAGGGTAGGGCATTTTTTTATTTTGGGGGGCTTTGTTATTTTATTAGGGGGCTTAGAGTAGGTGTAATTAGCTTAAAATTCTTGTAATATTTTTATTATGTTTGTAATTATTTTTTTTATTTTTTGTAACTTAGTTCTTTTTTATTTTTTGTACTTTAGTTAGTTTATTTAATTGTATTTATTTGTAGGGATTTGTATGTAATTAATTTATTGATAGTGTAGTGTTAGGTTTAATTGTAACTTAGGTTAGGATTTATTTCACAGGTAATTTTATACTTATTTTAACTAGGTAGCTATTAAATAGTTCTTAACTATTTAATAGCTATTGTACCTGGTTAAAATAAATACAAAGTTGCCTGTAAAATAAATATAAATCCTAAAATAGCTACAATATAATTATTATTTATATTGTAGCTATATTAGGGTTTATTTTACAGGTAAGTATTTAGCTTTAAATAGGAATAATTATTTAATAATAGTTCATTTATTTCGATAGATTTAAATTATATTTAACTTAGGGGAGTGTTAGTGTTAGGGTTAGACTTAGCTTTAGGGGTCAATACATTTATTATAGTAGCGGTGAGGTCAGGGTCGGCAGATTAGGGGTTAATACTTGAAGTTAGGTGTCGGCGATGTTAGGGAGGGCAGATTAGGGGTTAATACTATTTATTATAGGGTTAGTGAGGCGGGAGTGAGTCGGATTTGGGGTTAATAACTTTATTATAGTAGCAGTGAGGTCCGGTCGGCAGATTAGGGGTTAATAATTGTAGGTAAGGTAGCAGCGACGTTGGTTGCGGCAGATTAGGGGTTAATAAATATAATATAGGGGTCGGCGGTGTTAGGGGCAGCAGATTAGGGGTACATAGGGATAATGTAAATTGCGGCGGTGTGCGGTCAGCAGATTAGGGGTTAAAAAAATGTATTAGAGTGGCGGCGATGTGGGGGGCCTCGGTTTAGGGGTACATAGGAAGTTTATGGCTGTTAGTGTACTTTAGAGAACAGTAGTTAAGAGCTTTATGAACCAGCGTTAGCCCAGAAAGCTCTTAACTCCTGACTTTTTTCTGCGGCTGGAGTCTTTCTAACGCTCACTTTAGCCAAGACTCTAAATACCAGCGTTAGAAAGATCCCATTGAAAATATAGGATACGCAAATGGCGTAGGGGGATCTGCGGTATGGAAAAGTTGCGGCTGGAAAGTGAGCGTTAGACCCTTACCTACAAGACTCTAAATACCAGCGGTAGCCCAAAACCAGCGTTAGGAGCCTCTAACGCTGGTTTTGACGGCTAACGCCAAACTCTAAATCTAGCTGTAAGTGTTTTAAAAGGAAACATTGGAATTGAAATGATAAAGAAATACTGATAATGGGCACCATTTTTTTTTAAATAATGTTAGAGAAATATAAACCCTTTCACTACCGGGAATTTTAGAGAAAAACTTGCTCAAAGTAACAGAGAAGTTTTAACAGTTTTGCTATCACTCAAGTTAAACAGAAATAAAGCCCACATTTTTTGATTTACCTATGAAACCTATATATATATATATATATATATATATATATATATATATATATATATATATATATATATATATAAAATATTTTTTTTCTGGCCTAGAAGTTGTGCACCACAGTTCTGAAATGGTATTTTGGGAAACATGTTTAAACTTTTGTTTGCTATTGCATAACATTCGGTATTATTTAATTATGCTTTTCTTGCCACCAGCCATCCCTGTTTATGGCAACTGTTTATTGCTATTTATTTAAAAAACAAAACAAAATGCACAAATGTTTGGATTGGCAAATAACTTATACCCAGCATATTTAACAGTGTGATAAATTTCAAAGCAAGTTTGGATGCATAAACCAGGTTTTGATGGGCATTTCATACAGTGAAAGTGTCAATCTTTCCTCGCTCCCCTTTTTGAGTAAACATTGCAGCATTTTTGGGACCAGGCCTTCTTTTTGTAGGGGATATAGAACTTGGGAAATGTTTGCCACTTAGTCTCGCTATGTTTTCTTATTGAAGGTTTTGGGGCATATCTGTATTTTGAAATAAAGGGCTTGCAATCACCTCTATTTGGTAATGTAGGAAAGAGCCTTTATCCAGATGCAGAGGTTTTGTGCAAAATATACAAATTAAAAAGTGCCATCTCAATCATATGACTAGCAAGTTTTTTATACCAGAGTTTGTTTTTTCTTGTGGCAAGATAAAGCTATATTATCTGTTTTTTTTTAAATGTCTACTCCACCCATGTATTTGATGTACTCAACAATGAAAACAGTTTTTTGCACCTGGAAGTAAATGCCTTGGTTCCCTCATTGTGTGTAGTTGTTAACATACTGGGCACGATCCGATATAGATCGTAGTTTGCGGCGCAAGCGAGAGAACCCGCGTTGCCCGCAGTTTCAGCTCGCAACTCGAGCTATCCCCTATACGGCGCCGTCAGATGCTAACGTGCCGTAAGTCAGATAAACCAGTGATGTCCAGAAATCTGCGCAAGTACAAATTTCTGGCGTCGCCAGTGACTTACGGCATGCTAGAAACTGCCGACGCCTACAAAACCTGACTAAAGTCTAAATCACCCGCACTGTCTAACACGCCTCCCTAACATAGCCCGACACGTCTAACCCTCTATCCGCTATCCCCCCTCTCTATCCTAACAATAAAATATGTATTAACCCCTAAACTGCCGCTCCCAAACCCCGCCGCAACCTAATAAAGTTATTAACCCCTAAACCGCCGCCAGCTATATTAAATCTATAACCCCCTAAAGTGAGCCCCTAAAACCGCCACCATCTACCTTACCTACCCCCTAAAGTGAGCCCCTACCCCGCCGCTATCTATTTTAAAATTATTAACCCCTAATCTAATCCCCCTACCCCGCCGCCATCTATATTAAATTATTTAACCCCTAAAATACTAAACTATCCCTACAACTAAACCTAAGTCTAACCCTACAAATAGCCCTGAAAAGGGCTTTTTGCGTGGCATTGCCTCAAAGTAACAGCTCTTTTGCCAGCCCTTAAAAGGGCTTTTTGCGGGGCATGCCCCAAAGTAACAGCTCTTTTGCCAGCCCTTAAAAGGGCTTTTGGCGGGGCTTTGTCACAAAGTAAACTGCTCTTTTGCCTACAATCTACATCCCCCTACACCGCGGCCACCTATAATAAATGTATTAACCCCTAATCTAATCCCCCTACACCGCCGCCAGCTATATTAACTATATTAACCCTAATTATATTAGGGTTAATATAGTTAATATAGTTATTATATTATATATATATTAACTATATTAACCCTAATTATATTAGGGTTAATATAGTTAATATCGTTATTATATTATATATATATATATATATTAAGTATAATAACCCTATCAAACTCTAACATCCTAACTAAACTCTTATTAAAATAAATCTAATATTAATATTATTAATTAAAATATTCCTATTTAAATCTAAATACTTACCTATAAAATAAACCCTAAGGCCTAGATTTGGAGTTTTGTCGGTAAGGACCCGCGTAGCTAACGCCGGCTTTTTTCTGGCCGCACCATAAAAATAACTCTGGTATTGAGAGTCCACATAAAGGCTGCGTTAGGCTCCAAAAAAGGAGCGTAGAGCATTTTTAACGCAACTTCAACTCTCGATACCAGAGTTGCTTACGGACGCGGCCAGCCTCAAAAACGTGCTCGTGCACGATTCCCCCATAGGAAACAATGGGGCTGTTTGAGCTGAAAAAAAACCTAACACCTGCAAGAAAGCCGCGTTCAGCTCCTAACGCAGCCCCATTGTTTGCTATGCATAAACACTTCCTACGTCTGCACCTAACACTCTAACATGTACCCCGAGTCTAAACACCCCTAACCTTACACTTATTAACCCCTATTCTGCCGCCCCCGCTATCGCTGACCCCTGCATATTTTTTTTAACCCCTAATCTGCCGCTCCGTAAACCGCCGCTACTTACATTATCCCTATGTACCCCTAATCTGCTGCCCCTAACACCGCCGACCCCTATATTTTATTTATTAACCCCTAATCTGCTCCCCACAACGTCGCCTCCACCTGCCTACACTTATTAACCCCTAATCTGCCGACCGGAGCTCACCGCTATTCTAATAAATGTATTAACCCCTAAAGCTAAGTCTAACCTTAACACTAACAGTTCAAAGCTCTTTTACCTTACCAGCCCTGAACAGGGCCCTTTGCAGGGCATGCCCCAAGAAGTTCAGCTCTTTTGCCTGTAAAAAAAAACATACAATACCCCCCCCAACATTACAACCCACCACCCACATACCCCTAATCTAACCCAAACCCCCCTTAAATAAACCTAACACTAAGCCCATGAAGATCATCCTACCTTGTCTTCACCTCACCAGGTATCACGATCCGTCCTGGCTCCAAAATCTTCATCCAACCCAAGCAGGGGCTGGCGATCCATCATCCGGTGGCTGAAGAGGTCCAGAAGAGGCTCCAAAGTCTTCATCCTATCCGGGAAGAAGAGGCGATCCGGACCGGCAACCATCTTGATCCAAGTGGCATCTTCTATCTTCATCCGATGACGACCGGCTCCATCTTGAAGACCTCCACCGCAGACCCATCTTCTTCCGGCGACGTCCAACTGAAGAATGACGGTTCCTTTAAGGGAATATTCCTACCTTAATTCCGATTGGCTGATAGAATCCTATCAGCCAATCGGAATTCGAGGGACACCATCTTGGATGACATCCCTTAAAGGAACCGTCATTCTTCAGTTGGACGTCGCCGGATGAAGATGGGTCCGCGGTGGAGGTCTTCAGGATGGAGCCGGTCGTCATCGGATGAAGATAGAAGATGCCGCTTGGATCAAGATGGTTGCCAGTCTGGATCGCCTCTTCTTCCCGGATAGGATGAAGACTTTCGAGCCTCTTCTGGACCTCTTCAGCCACCGGATGATGGATCGCCAGCCCCCGCTTGGGTTGGATGAAGATTTTGGAGCCAGGACGGATCGGTGATACCTGGTGAGGTGAAGACAAGGTAGGATGATCTTCAGGGGCTTAGTGTTAGGTTTATTTAAGGGGGGTTTGGGTTAGATGAGGGGTATGTGGGTGGTGGGTTGTAATGTTGGGGGGGTATTGTATGGTTTTTTTTTACAGGCAAAAGAGCTGAAATTCTTGGGGCATGCCCCGCAAAGGGTCCTGTTCAGGGCTGGTAAGGTAAAAGAGCTTTGAACTTTATTAATTTAGAATAGGGTAGGGCATTTTTTATTTTGGGGGTCTTTGTTATTTTATTAGGGGGCTTAGAGTAGGTGTAATTAGTTTAAAATTGTTGTAATATTTTTCTTATGTTTGTAAATATTTTTTTATTTTTTGTAACTTAGTTCTTTTTTATTTTTTGTACTTTAGTTAGTTTATTTCATTGTAGTTATTTGTAGATATTGTATTTAATTAATGTATTGATAGTGTAGTGTTAGGTTTAATTGTAGGTAATTATAGGTATTTTATTTAATTAATTTAATGATAGTATAGTGTTAGGTTTAATTGTAACTTAGGTTAGGATTTATTTTACAGGTAATTTTGTAATTATTTTAACTAGGTAGCTATTAAATAGTTCTTAACTATTTAATAGCTATTGTACATGGTTAAAATAATTACAAAGTTGCCTGTAAAATAAATATTAATCCTAAAATAGCTACAATGTAATTATAATTTATATTGTAGCTATATTAGGATTTATTTTACAGGTAAGTATTTAGCTTTAAATAGGAATAATTTATTTAATAAGAGTTAATTAATTTTGTTAGATTAAAATTATATTTAATTTAGGGGGGTGTTAGTGTTAGTTTTAGACTTAGCTTTAGGGGTTAATACATTTATTAGAATAGCGGTGAGCTCCAGTCGGCAGATTAGGGGTTAATAATTGAAGTTAGGTGTCGGCGATGTTAGGGAGGGCAGATTAGGGGTTAATACTATTTATTATAGGGTTAGTGAGGCGGATTAGGGGTTATTAACTTTATTATAGTAGCGGTGCGGTCCGCTCGGCAGATTAGGGGTTAATAAGTGTAAGCAGGTGGAGGCGACTTTGAGGGGGGCAGATTAGGGGTTAATAAATATAATATAGGGGTCGGCGGTGTTAGGGGCAGCAGATTAGGGGTACATAGCTATAATGTAGGTGGCAGCGCTTTGCGGTCGGCAGATTAGGGGTTAATTATTGTAGGTAGCTGGCGGCGACGTTGTGGGGGGCAGATTAGGGGTTAATAAATATAATACAGGGGTCGGCGGTGTTAGGGGCAGCAGATTAGGGGTACATAAGTATAACGTAGGTGGCGGTCGGCAGATTAGGGGTTAAAAAAATTTAATCGAGTGGCGGCAATGTGGGGGGACCTCGGTTTAGGGGTACATAGGTAGTTTATGGGTGTTAGTGTATTTTAGAGTACAGTAGTTAAGAGCTTTATGAACCGGCGTTAGCCCAGAAAGCTCTTAACTACTGACTTTTTTCCTGCGGCTGGAGTTTTGTCGTTAGATTTCTAACGCTCACTTCAGCCACGACTCTAAATACCGGAGTTAGAAAAATCCCATTGAAAAGATAGGATACGCAATTTACGTAAGGGGATCTGCGGTATGTTAAAGTCGCGGCTGAAAAGTGAGCGTTAGACCCTTTTTTGAGTGACTCCAAATACCGTAGTTAGCCTAAAACCAGCGTTAGGAGCCTCTAACGCTGGTTTTCACGGCTACCGCCAAACTCCGAATCTAGGCCTATGATAGCTACAATATAATTAATAATTACACTGTAGCTATGTTAGGGTTTATATTTATCTTAAGGTAAATTGTTAATTATTTTAACTAGGTATAATAGCTATTAAATAGTTATTACCTATTTAATAGCTACCTAGTTAAAATAATTACCCAATTACCTGTAAAATAAATCCTAACCTAAGTTACAAATACACCTACACTATCAATAAATTAAATAAACTACAAATATCTATCTAAAAATACAATTAAATAAACTAAAGTAAATTACAAAAAAAACAAAACACTAAATTACAAAAAATAAAAAAAAAGATTACAAGATTTTTAAGCTAATTACACCTATTCTAAGCCCCCTAATAATATAATAAACCCCCAAAATAAAAAAATTCCCTACCCTATTCTAAATTAAAAATAGTTCAAAGCTCTTTTACCTTACCAGCCCTTAAAAGGGCCTTTTGTGGGGGCATGCCCCAAAGAAAACTGCTCTTTTGCCTGAAAAAAAAAACACAATACCACCCCCCAACATTACAACCCACCACCCACATACCCCTAATCTAACCCAACCCCCCCTTAAATAAACCTAACTTTACCCCCCTGAAGATCTCCCCACCTTGTATTCACCCCGCCGGGCAGAACTCTTCATCCGATCCGGGCGATGTCCAATCAAGCGGCAAAGAAGAAATCTTCATCCCGGCGATGTTTTTCTCCAAGCGGCAGCAAAGTCTTCATCCATCCGCCAGCATCTTCCATCAAGCGGCATCTTGAATCTTCTCTCCACCGACGCGGAGCATCCATCCCGGCCGATGACTGAACGACGAATGAGGTATCTTTAAATGACGTCATCCAAGATGGCGTCCGTCGAATTCCGATTGGCTGATAGGATTCTATCAGCCAATCAGAATTAAGGTAGAAAAATCTGATTGGCTGATTGAATCAGCCAATCAGATTCAAGTTCAATCCGATTGGCTAACATAGCTACAATGTAATTATTAATTATATTGTAGCTATCTTAGGGTTTATTTTATAGGTAAGTATTTAGATTTAAATAGGAATATTTTAGTTTATAATATAAATTAGATTTATTTAATAAGAATTTAGTTAGGGGTGTTAGGGTTAGATAGAGTTAATGTAGTTAATATAAATACTATAGTAACTATATTAACTATATTAACCCTAATATAATTAGGGTTAATATATATAATATAATAACTATATTAACTATAATATACTTAGGGTTAATATAGATAATATAGCTGGCAGCGGGGTAGGTAGATTAAATTAGGGGTTAATAATTTTAATATAGATGGCGGTGGTGTAAGTGGCTTATATTAGGGGTTAATACCACTAATATTGGTGCGGCAGTGTAGGGAGGGCAGGTTATAGGCCAAAAGAGCTGTTAACTTTGGGGCAAAGCCCCGCAAAAGGCCCTTTTAAGGGCTGGTAATAGAGTTTATTACTTTATGGATATTAGATTAGGGGTTAATAATATTAATATAGCTGGCGGCGGTGTAAGGGGTCAGATTAGGGGATAGATCAGTTAGATGGTGGCGGTTTTAGGGGCTCACAGTAGGGGATAGATCAGTTAGATGGTGGCGGTTTTAGGGGCTCACAGTAGGGGGTTAGTTTATGTAGATGGCGGCGGTTTAGGGGTTAAATACTTTATTAGGGATTGCGGCGTGGGATCGCGGTTGACAGGTAGATAGACATTGCGCATGCGTTAGGTGTTAGGTTTTATTTAGCAGATCGCGGTTGACAGATAGACATTGCGCATGCGTTAGGTGTTAGGTTTTATTTAGCAGATTGCGGTTGACAGGTAGATAGACATTGCGCATGCGTTAGGTGTTAGGTTTATTTAGCAGCCAGTTTAGGGAGTTACGGGGGCTCCAATACTCAGCGTAAGGTTTCTTACGGCTGCTTTTTGTGGCGAGGTGAAAATGGAGTAAGATTTCTCCATTTTCGCCACGTAAGTCCTTACGCTGTATATTGGATACCAAACTGCGCGGGTTTGGTATACCTGCCTATGGCCCAAAAAACTACGGGCGACGGCAGAAATATACACGCGTAACTTCTAGGTTACGCCGTATATAGGATACCAAACTTTTGCGGGCGACAATTTTTATCGGATCGACCCCACTGCTTTTATGCTGTTATGTCACTAAATTTAACTGCTAGGAGTTATTTTATTCCATAACTCTGCTGTTTCTCCTGCATTTTGTTTCTTGGAGGCTAAATGCTGTGGGAAACCTTTAAAATATTTTTGAAATTGTTCCACAGGGAACTAGTATAATAATTATCAACATAAAGATAGTAGCATATCCTAACCTGGAATGAATGAGGTCCCAGGCAATTCTCTCTCTCTCTCTCTCTCTCTCTCTCTCTCTGAAACAAAAATCCTACAATCATTGCGTTGCCCCACGTGCTGGACGCCAAAGGAAGCACATAACGATAAGTGATGCCAAAAAAATTAAATAGCTTTGAAAAAAGCTAATGGTTTATTGATAAGTTGTCAATAGCTTTCAGAAAAGCCTTTCTGCTACACAATTGCAACTGGGCAGTTGTCAGGCAGGCATTACTTATTGTTTTTATTTTTTTTACATTTTAGCCCATGTGATGACTGCAATAAGCTATTGCAGTATTTACATGACAAGGACCCTCTATTACTAGTTCTGTGTGTTGCTATATATATACCCACTGCACAGAAACAGGTTATTTTATATATATGGTTTTTTTTGTAGTGATCCCACTGTCCCTCCCCACCTGTATATGCATAGGGTCATCCTCCCTCCTATATTTATAAAAATTGTTTGGGCCCCTCTCACTTCAAAACTATTGTTTCATAGTGTAGAGTCTCCCTCCCTCTCCCCCTATATTTTTACTATCAAGGCCAGGCTCGATCCCTCCCTTACCCTTCTACCTCAGGTGCCATATTGTAGGGTCCCTCCCCATCCCTCCCTCTCAAATGATTTTCCTGTAGGTAGGGACCAGTGTTCCCGCTAAGGCCAGTTTTGTGAGCGGCCCAACAGTAAAACAGTTAATAAGGGAACCACACCTTGCAGTCGGCATTGTGTAGTGTTTGCTAATTGCTCTAATTAACTGTTTCTTTGCTGGCTTTAGTGGGAACACTGGTAGGGACCCACCCCTCCCTCCCCCTAACACCCCCCTCCTGAGCTGGGACACCCACCCGCCTCCTGCCTTCCTGCCCACACCAGCAGATGATTATTATAGGTGACGAACACAGCATCACTGTCTGTTTCGATCAGGCAATCTGCCTTTACATGGTACTAGAGCACCAATCATGCTCCATTATCAAATGCAGACAGATGCCTGCAGCTCAGGAACAGCTGCTTTCAGCTGTCACTTGACAACCAAGACTGCTGGAGCTTCCTGCAGCTGCGACATAGATCTGCATTATGCGGTACAATGTGCTTTTTGTAGAGCATGATGGAGATATACATTGTTTTGTGTTAAGGGGTTAAATATAGTAGGATAACCAACAAATGCAATATAAGTGACAATGCAATAGCACTTACTCTGCATTTTAAATGAGCAGTAGACTTTTTCTAAAAATTTTAACATTTTCATCCTTTTCCTTGCCTCCTGTATCTTATCACAGCCCTCAACAAACCACTCATATATATATATATATACACTGTGAACTCTTGCTCAGTAGAAGCAGGAAAAATTTCATACAAAATGACTGCATAATCTCATAATAGAATTAAATTGGAAAGATTTTTTTAAACTGCATGCTATTTCATTTTGATCTTAATGATAAAAAGTAGTGTAAATAGAGGTGGAACCTTTATCTAATATTGGTATTTTCAACTCTTGTGCATATATTCACATTATTCAAATAAGAATGATATATTTAATTTCCTTAATTTAATGATGTTTTTGCAGAGTGTAAAATGAAAAATGAGAAGAGGCCTTGACTTAGTGCTCAAAAAATTGAAAGGTTTATAGCGCTGCGGAATCTGTTGGCGCTCTACAAATAACCGATAATAATAAGGTTTCTTTCTAAATCAATTAATATGAAAAGGAGACAATAGTAAGGTTTTAAAATTAAGTACAGAATCAAAACCATTTGAACAAAAGGTTTACAGGAGCTTACAGAAAAGTGCAGCATGTTGGATATACATTTGTTAGAATAATATCAGACTTTGAAGACAAAAATTTGACAGATATTTGATGGATTATAGCAACAAAAAGATATAACGCTGGCCTTGAGACACATAGTCATGAGGAGAATACAGATATCTCAGAAAATGACAGTGGAAACATTGATTCATAAATGTGAGAAAAGGGAAGAAAACATAGCACTACCAAAAGTAGAAGGATCTTACCTACCCTATCAGATCAACTAATGGAAAGGAATAATAGGAAAGGCTATCAATTATTGTTACTTTATTCCCAAGACAACTCTTGTCCCTACCCATGCATTTACAAAAAATATTAAAGATTCTCATTTATTTTCAAGGTTTTGATACCTAAATATTTCCCTTTATAATGACAGTGTTTTTAATCTAACTACCCCAGATCAAGAGGCATTAACCTTTTTGCTGTTGTTGGTTATACATCACCTTTCCAAAGGGAAGAAACCATGCAGGAAATACTCTGTCTTTGAAATTATTATTTATTACAGCAATTCCGAGATTGGACCAAAAAAGGATATCAGCACAAAGGTTCTGATAACAATAATGAGCCCTGAATATAGGTTCACAACACAATTTATAATATAGCAAAAGTAGGTGCATCATTATGGTTATTGAGATTTAGGCTAACAAAACCTTGTCTATCAAATATATGAAAAAATATATGACAACATTAGTGGTGGTTTTCTTCTCTCCTTCTTCTCTTGACTCTATGGGGACGATATATTAACTGTCGGATATGATTCCCTCTAGCTAAATGCCGACAGCATACGTTGTCTGCATTTAACATTGCACAAACATTGCCGCCCACTACAGATTCGCGGCCGATCGGTGTCAATCATCCTGATCATATCTGATCAGGATGATTGCTGTCCCCCACCTCAGAGGTGGCAGACGAGTTAAGGAGCAGCAGTCTTATGACCCCTGCTTCTTAACTTATGTTTCCAGCGATTTAGAAACTACGGGGGTAGATTTAACAAGCAGCAGATGCTGCAATCTACCCCCATAGTAGTAAGGCTCCATTTAACAATGTTTGAGTTTACATGATTTGCTGTACATGGGTAAAAGTCTATCTGCAGGCTCATGCTGGAAGTACAACATTTGTTCAGGGGTAGACAAGGAGCTCAGCTAGATCCCATGACAAGCAGGCAGTGGACCAATAGGATTCTAAAAATAAAACAAACAGCACAGATCAGTGCTCATCCTGATCACAACTATGCCCATTGGGATATTTCTTCCCAGCAATCCACAAACCCATAACAAATCAACCAAAAAGACCAAATTCAGGATGTACCAGGTCCATATCAATTTCCTGAACATTTTTTCTTATATCTTTTAAGTTCAGGAAACATTGTGTGTGTAAAGGTTCAAGTTATAACTTCATGTGGATCTCACCTGCAGATAGTAAATTTGTATTTGTATGCCTTTGTACAAAGTTACAGAAAAATCAGACACACTATAACTTGTGCTAGGCAAGGTAACGTTAATATCGTTCTATAAAGTAATCAACTCCTGGTCAGAATACACTGAGCGGAGGAGAGCTTATGAATGTGGAGGCTGAAACCAGGAACTTCTGTTTAGCAAGTGTTAGCGGTCAATAGTATACTTGGCAACTTCTGATACTTAGGAACTGACGAGTACCAATAAACTGAACCACCTGGTTAAAGTTCTCCATTGTGGTGAACAGGAAGAAGGGTTAATAGATACCTTTGAGTAGTTATTGCCAGTCGCTGTCTAGGAGAGGAGATGGGAGCAAACACTGATCGGCTGTTTACAGAGGATCCTGAGCGTTAGTCTCAGAGCTGAGAGACATTTAATGCTGACAGAGCACAGCGTAGCTGGGAAGAGAGGGGGTGTGTCCGGAGTATCCAGTCAGGCAGAGCACTAATGTGTGTATGGAAACTGCACACACAGCAGCTATGCTTAGCAGCTGTTAGAGATCTGAAGTCAGCTTGCATTTGGGGAAACCCCTCTTCCGTAGATAGGCTGCCTGTGAGGATATAGCAACTAAAGTCCTGGCCAGTGTTACTAGAAACATTAAGGTCCAAATCTGGAGATAGTAAGCTTCAGTTCCTGAGATCAGGAGAGCAACCTTCTTTCACAGAAAGTGAAAGTACTGAAGTGAGTTGGAGAGGGCATGTCCGAACTTAAATAGACTAGCAAGGACTACACCTTGCTTCCTTAAAGGTACAGTGAGAGGCTGTAAGGCAATGAATAAGTAATCCGTGACATACCCCCCGTCAGGGTAGCTGCCCAGTAGCTACAAACCTTGGCCAGTCCGGGTGCGTCTATGGAATAAAGAGATGGGTTTGGGTGCTTGGACATTCTGAGAAGGCTCCAAAGAGTCCTCATCACTTGCATAGCCTTTCCAGTGTATCAAATACTGAAGAACTCCTTTAGAAATGCGTGAGTCTAAGATGGAAACAACTTCATACTCTTGGTCTGAGTCAGACAGATGTGTAGGAGGAGAATGTGTCCCAGCCTGTCCTTAACTGAATCTGATAACCCTAACCAGTACTGGTTCCTTAGGGCTACATCACTCCACTCAGTATCCTTGCAATATTGCTTAAACTCAGTGAGGTAATCTTCAACCGTTTTTTTACCCTGTTTGAGCGACCTAATTTTAGTTTCTGCTGTAGTGTTTGTTGACATCTTGGTACAGCACACCCATCTCTTTGAAGAAATCTTCCAGGGATGCTAGGATAGGGTGGTCTTGTTTGAAGAAGGAGTCTGCCCAGATCACCATCAGTACCTTTACCTGCTCAGTGGAGTAAGTGTTAGGTTTAAGACTGAATAATAGGTTACAGAAATTCTTAAATTGAATGAATAAAGCCCTATCCCCATAAAATTTGTCAGGCATGGACACTTGGGGTTCAGGGGTATTATCAATAGCTGCAGGTTTAACTATCGATTCCTTTATTATACCACTTAAGCTTTCATTCTGTACCTGTAGTTCCCTGAGCCCTTGGCTCAATTGATCCACTCTCTGTGAGAGTGCATATATGATCTGGGGCAACTCTGCTGAATCCATAATTTTAAGGCTTAAGTATTATGTAAAGGTTCAAGTTATAACTTCATGTGGATCTCAACTGCAGATAGTACATTTGTATTTGTATACCTGTGTTCAAAGTTACAGAATAATCAGACACTTTGTAACCTGTGCTAGGCAAGGTAACGTTAATATCCTGGTGAGAATACGCTGGAGTGGAGGAGAACTTATGAATGTGGAGGTTGAAACCAGGAACTTCTGTTTAGCAAGTGTTAGCGGACAATAGTGGCAACATCTGAGACTTAGGAACTGACGAGTACCAATAAACTGGACCACCTGGTTAAAGTTATCAGTTGCGGTGAACAGGAGGAAGGGTTAATAGATACCTTCAAGTAGTTATTGCCAGTCGCTGTCTAGGAGAGGAGCTGGGAGCAAACACTGATCGGCTGTTTACAGAGGATCCGGAGGGTTAGTCTCTGAGCTTAGAGACAGGTAACGCTGACAGAGCACAGCATAGCTGGGAAGAGAGGGTGTGTGTCCGGAGTATCCAGCCAGGCAGAGCAGGAATGTGCGTATGGAAACGGCACACACAGTGGCTTTGCTTAGCAACTGTTAGAGATCTGAAGTCAGCTTGCGTTTGGGGAATCCCCTCTTCCGTAGATAGGCTGCCTGTGAGGATATAGCAACTAAAGTCCTGGCCAGTGTTACTAGAAACATTAAGGTCCAAATCTGGAAATAGTAAGCTTGAGTTCCTGATATCAGGAGAGCAACCTTCTTCCACAGAAAGTGAAAGTACTGAAGCAAGTTGGAGAGGGCGTGTCCGAACTTAAATAGACTAACAAGGACTACACCTTGCTTCCTTAAAGGTAGAGGTTGTAAGGCAATGAATAAAGGTAGAGGTTGTAAGGCAATGAATAAGTAATCCGTGACAGTGGGATACATCAGGCACATAAGTACAACATTCTTCAGAAATTATTTGCCATCTTATTATGCAGGTCCACTACCCTTAAGGCCTGAAATTCTCCAGTAATAACCCTGATAGAATCATCAGTATCATTGACTATGGACTCCACAAACTTTGCTTATTTATATATGCAACCCCAAATCTCTTGTATCCCTCTATGTGGAAATATTGTGGCCATCACATTGTCAAAACTGCTAAAAACCAATTTAAAAGGTAGGGGCATCTTTATGGTAGAATCATTTCCTTCAATGCCAGGTAGGAATCTCAGGGGCTCTGTCATTGTTCTGACATGTGGAATCACAATCCCCAAATAACAGGTGCCATACCAGTTTATAGGGAAAATGCATAGGCTTTAGTGTCACTGATCCAATATGACCCATTAAAGTTAGATAATATACCATCAGTACATTCACAGTTATACCATTTCCAAAATTCATATTGCTCTGCATGGTAGTTAACTTCTTGCTGAGAAGTGTCCTGTTGTGAGTAGTTTGATTACACACTAAGGTATGATTGCAATGGGAAATCTCTACAAAAAATGCTCTTCCTTTTCTCATACCTTTCTCCATTGTAAGACACATATATCCCCTCTTTGCCTGAACATAAGGGACTGTATAAGAACATGGGGGACGTTTTGTGTTTCAGAAGGGTCTAGCATATTCTGAAATATGTTGGTACTCCCTTGCAGTTACAAAAGCATGAGCATTCTCTCTATCGTCAGTGGGGCATACCATAGGGTACACTACTGCAAGGCCTAGGCTTGCACCTTTGTCTGGGAGGCTAGCTAGTTAATATGCATATTGTTTCCAGAACACACAGTGATATATAAGATATCCCTCATAATCTAATGGCCATGCAGCCTTAGGAACCCCACCCTTAGCACTTAGTGGAATTTGTACATAGACGTAACATGACTCATTGGTGACCATAGAAACTAAAGAGTGTGCTATTGCAAGTAAAGTATTCTTCTTAGCAGATTAAACTATATGGATTCTTATAGCTAAAATTATTACTAAAAATAGAATTATTACAAGAGAATGCAAAACAAGCAATATGAATAAATGAGTTAAAACAATACTCCCCTAGTTTAGTTGGGGATGACTCTGTTGTACCGTTGTAGGTACACAACTTTAACAACCAGGACAATCAATACACTGAAGTGGATAGACCATATGTCCTGTAGACAAACGTCATAGGCAAAAGTCATGGTACCCAGAGTTCACTTTTGGGGCTGGTACCAGCTTACAATGTGACAAATGCATCCAAGAAGACAGTACAGCAACTTTTACTGTAGTATTGGTAATTAGCAAAAATTATTAAGTTCCTTCCTACCTGGGCCCAAAGCAATTTTTTTTGAATGATTTCACTAGTAACCAGTCTCCTACCTCCAGGGGGTGCACCTAGGATTTGTCCTCTGTTGGGGGTACAGCTGTAACCTGTGGATAGAGAGGCTGAAGCAATGTTGTTAAGGCCTTATAATATTCACTAATAGTGTCATTATAGATTGTCTGATATTTAACTAAAAGTTATTTAGTCAGATCAGTTGTCATTGTTCTACCCATGAGGATTTAAAAAGGGGACAGATTGTGATTTCTTGCACAGGTTCTGTGCATGGACATCAGGGCTAGTGGCAATGCATCTAGCCATTTAAATTTATCACCCTCACAAATTTTGGACAATTTACTCTCTCCACATCCCCATACTCCGTAGATGGTGAGAACAGTGTAAGTGATACTGAATACCCAGTGCTTTACTTACGTCCTGAATAATCTGACCTGTGAAATGTGTCCCTCTGTCTGAATACAATACTATTTTGCTACTTTTTGTTTGTCTGCAAGTATACGCTTCTATCCACCTTAAAATGTGCATAGTACTACAAGAACATGTTGGTTATATTGACACTTTAGGATGTCAGTAAAGTATAGTTGCAAATTTACAAAAGGTCCCCATGGACATGGTGGGTGTGACTGTTTCCAAGGTTTAATGGCCTTGCCTAAATTTTAAGCTGACAAATTTGATAATTTGAATAATAGTGCTCTGCTATAGTACTCACACCACTGTGCTTGAATCAGATTCACTGCCCCCTCTTTGTTCACATTGGACACCCTGTGTGCCATGTAGACAATAAAAGTAAGCAGACTAGAAGGAAGTACCGGGAGACCATTGAGACATTGTCACTAAGTGGGAGAAATTTGTTTTGCCCCGTATGAGAACCATGAGTTCTTCTCAATCTCCAGAGGACTCCAAAGTTGTGTACAACCCCAAAGGCATGTCTAGATTCAGTGTAAATGTTAGCAGAACAACCTGCAGCTAATTAGCAATCCCTTGTGAGTGCTATAAGTTCTGCAACCTGTGTCGATCAAACATGTGGTATGGGATTAGCCTCAACAGTATTGTTGAACATTGTAACCGCATACTCTGCTTGCAAATTCCTCTCTCACACCTAGAACAAGATCCATCCACAAATAATTCAAGACCAGGGTTATCTAAAGGAACCTCATAAAGTTCAGGATGTACCTGATACTGCTGGGCTATCCCTTCTTCACAGTCTTGGGGCTCTCCCTACTGCTCTGAAATTGGTAAAAGAGAAATAGGATTAAGAAGCGGACAAAGCACAACTGTAACATTCTCAGTCCCACTCATATTTAGTGAGTCGGGAATGTAAAATTTGGGTCGTGGTACTAAGAAGAAGGGTAGTTACAGCATTTGGAACACATACAGTCAGCAGGTGTCCAAGCACTATATTCTGGGAAAGGTCGACTAACATGGCAGCAGCGGTTACAGCTCTCATGCATTAGGGCAAACCGGTTGGAAACAAGTGAATTTAAATATTGAAATATGCTACAGGTCTATTGTACGGACTCCCATTACAAATCCCTAATATTCATGGCAGAACAGATTAATTTGGTAGCCCTAAGGCAAGTTCTGATGATAGGGCAGTCTTTAATTTACTGAAAATCTCTTCATAGACCAAGGGACAGGATCTAGCACCCCTTTTTACAGGTAAGTTTCTGTAATGGAGCTGAAATTTGAGAGATACTTTGAACCCGCTGATAGCAGTTGCCTGCTATACCTAGAAATGCTCTGATTCCTCTTACAGTCTGGCATTGAGAATGTGATTTTTGCAATCTGTAGTTATGGACCACACACATTCTTACTTGGAAATTCCAGGCTATCTGTAAGGAATGACATGATTCCTCATCTGGGGTGGCCACTTGGCGTTCATCAACATTCTGTACCAACTGGGAACCTGGTGGGAGGTCTAGATAAGACAATTTGCAATATTCTGGAAAAAATAGTAGGCGAGTCCACATACTCCATTGGAACTAGAATCCAGGTATACTGAAGGAATATGCAAACAGACTAACTATTGGGGTGCAAGGGTATGCTGAAGAGAGCAGTGCTCAGATAAATCACTATGAAATGGAAAACAAGATAGTTGCTGGGTTAAGTACAACAGGGAAAATTGACTGCACTATCTTGTGCATTGCCCATAATTCCTGCACAAATATGTTAGAGGGTTAGAGGGTTTCCCAAAAGGGGAGGGCTTTTCAATTGGTAAGAAAGGGTATTACACGGACTGGGGCTAGGGTCATAGCATAATACTCCACCCGGAAGAGATTCTCATGTGGTACATCTAAATAAACCCTGTCCGGTGTAAAGTGTATTGTACAGCTCAGTTTTCATAAAACATTCTTCCCTAGCAAATTTAAGGGGTAAGTCTGGCTTATTAAAAAAGCATGGTCTGCACTTACGGGGCCAAGGTTAATGCGGAGGGGATCAGTGACTGGGTGTTTAACCCCTTAATGACAACTGACGTACCAGGTACGTCATGCATTAACAACCAGTTAATGACAATAGACGTACCTGGTACGTCAGTTGTCTAAGAGAGTGCTGGAAGCGATCGCAATCGCTTCCAGCAGCTCTCAGGGTATTGCAGTGATGCCTCCATATGGAGGCATCCTGCAATACCTTTTCAGAAGACTCCGATGCAGAGAGAGCCACTCTGTGGCCCTCTCTGCACCGGTAGCGATGGTGCCGGTTCGTTGGTGGGTGGGAGCATATCAGGGAGGCGGGTGGGCGGCCCATCGCTACCCGGCATCCGGTTCCTGTAAGTGCTATGTGCACGCCGGGTGCCGGGAGCGTGCGGGGGCGCGCGTGCGCGCGCGATTAGCTGGCCACTGACACCAATGAGAAGGGAAGAGGGGGGAAAAATATAAAAAAAAATAAATATATAAGGATCTGGGAGGGGGAGGGGGTTGGGGTATTGTGGGGGGCTGCTACACTACAGAAAACATTAAAAATTGCAAAAAATTGCAAAAAAAGCACTTGTTTTTGGGGCAAATTGGGTACTGGCAGACAGCTGCCAGTACCCAAGATGGCGGCAATTAGGTAGGGGAGAGGGTTAGAGAGCTGGGGGGGGAATCTTGGAGGTTGGGGCTAAGGCAGGGGTCCATCACAGCTAAAACATTTTATTTTTTTTTATTAAAAAAAAGAAAAACTCCTTTTATTTAGTACTGGCAGACTTTCTGCCAGTACTTAAGATGGCGGGGACAATTGTGGGGTGGGGGAGGGAAGAGAACTGTTTGGGAGGGATCAGGGGGTGGGATGTGTCAGGTGGGAGGCTGATCTCTACCCTAAAGCTAAAATTAACCCTGCAAGCTCCCTACAACCTACCTAATTAACCCCTTCACTGCTGGGCATAATTTACGTGTGGTGCGCAACAGCATTTAGTGGCCTTCTAATTACCAAAATGCAATG
The DNA here is from genome assembly GCF_027579735.1 of Bombina bombina. Lineage (NCBI taxonomy): Eukaryota > Metazoa > Chordata > Amphibia > Anura > Bombinatoridae > Bombina > Bombina bombina. Next base: position 1,062,682,172 of record NC_069502.1, on the reverse strand, counting down.
CCAAAGCCATATAAGTCTGCTATTTCTGAACAAAGGGGATCCCAAAGAAGCATTTACAACCATTTGTGCCTTAATTGCAGAAGCTGTTTGTAAATAATTTCAGTGGGAAACCTAAAGTTTGGGACAAAATTTGTGAAAAAGTGAACTTTTTTTTTTATTTGATGACATTTGGCGGTGAAATGGTGGCATGAAATATACCAAAATGGGCCTAGATCAATACTTTGGGTTGTCTTCTAAAAAAAAATATATACATGTCAAGGGATATTCAGGTATTCCTGACAGATATCAGGGTTCCAATGTAACTAGCGCTAATTTTGAAAAAAAGTTGTTTGGAAATAGCAAAGTGCTACTTGTATTTATGGCCCTATAACTTGCAAAAAAAGTAAAGAACATGTAAACATTGGGTATTTCTAAACTCAGGACAAAATTTAGAAACTATTTAGCATAGGTGTTTTTTGGTGATTGTAGATGTGTAACAGATTTTGGGGGTCAAAGTTAGAAAAAGTGTGTTTTTTTCAATTTTTTCCTCATATTTTATATTTTTTTTATAGTAAATTATAAGATATGATGAAAATAATGGTATCCTTATAAAGTCCATTTAATGGCGAGAAAAACGGTATATAATATGTGTGGGTACAGTAAATGAGTAAGAGGGAAATTACAGCTAAACACAAACACCGCAGAAATGTAAAAATAGCCATTGTCATTAAGGGTAAGAAAATTGAAAAATGGTCCGGTCATTAAGGGGTTAATTACATTCACCTAGATTACAAGTTTTGCGCTACAAAGGGTGCGAAACGAACGCAACAAAGTTTTGTTATTTCACCCCCCATAGAGCCGTCATTACAAGTTTTCGAAAAGCCGCCAAGTTTTTGAAAAGCCGCCTTGTGCGTGCAATATGGTGGCGATGAGCTCCATACCGCACAAAATCCAAGGGCTGAGAATACGTGCTTGTGTGTTAGAAAAAAAACGAACACCTGAAACGTGGAATGGCAAACGCCGTAACGCAAACCCATTCATGTCTATGGGGAAAAAAAAAACAAGTCTAAACACCCCTAATCTGCTGCCGACACCTAAACAAAGTTATTAACCCGTATTCCACCGCTCATCGACATCGCCCCCACACTATAATAACATTATTAACCCCTATTTCCCCGCACCCCAACATCGCCAATGCTACTAAATAAAGTTATTAACTCCTAAACTGCCAGCCCCCCACATCGCAAAAAACTTAATTAAACTATTAACCCCCAAATCTAAGAAACCTCTAACTTTAAATAAAAATTACAATATCCTATCTTAAAATAAATAAAAACTTACCTGTGAAATAAAAAAAATCTAAGTTTAAACTATAAATTAACCTAACATAACTATTATACTAAAATTAATTGTACTAAATTACACATTAAAAAAAAACTAACACTGCTAAAAAAAATTAATTCTAAAATTACAAAAAATAAAAAATACTAAATTACAAAAAATAACAAACACTAGATTACGAAAAATAATGAACACTAAATTACGAAAAATAACCAAATTATCCAAAATAAAAACAATTACACCTAATCTAATAGCCCTATAAAAATGAAAAAGCCCCCCAAAATAAAAAACCCTACCAATAGCCCTTAAAAGGGCCTTTTGTAGGGCATAAAGAAATCAACTCTTTTCCCTGTAAAAGAAATAGAAAGACCCCCCAACAGTAAAACTCACCACCCAACCAACCCCCAAAAATAAAAACCCTAACTCTAACAAAAACCTAAACTACCCATTGCCCTGAAAAGGGTATTTGTATGGGCATTGCCATTAAAAGGGCATTTAGCTCTTTTGCATTGCCTTTAATAGGCCATTTACAGTATTTCACAAAAGTGAGTACACCCCTCATATTTGTGTAAATATTTTATTATATCTTTTCATGTGACAATACTGAAGAAATTACACTTTGCTACAATGTAAAATAGTGGATGTACAAGCCTGTCCCCTCAAAATAACTCAACACACAGCCATTAATGGCTAAACTGGAAATGTGCATATTGAGCCCAATTAGCCATTTCCCTCCCCGGTGTCATGTGACTCGTTAGTGTCACTAGGTCTCAGGTGTGAATGGGGAGCAGGTGTGTTAAATTTAGTGTTATCGCTCACACTCTCTCATACTGGTCAATGGAAGTTCAACATGGCACCTCATGGCAAAGAACTCTCTGAGGATCTGAAGAAAAGAATTGTTGCTTTACATAAAGATTGGCTAGGCTATAAGTAGATTGCCAAGACCCCGAAACTGAGCTGCAGTACGGTGGGCAAGACCATACAGTGGTTTTCACAGGACAGGGTCCTCTCAGAACAGGCCTCACCATGGTCGACCAGAGAAGTTGAGTGCACATGCTCAGCGTCATATCCAGAGGTTGTCTTTGGGAAATAGACATATAAGTGATGCCAGCATTGCTGCAGAAGTTGAAGGGGTGGGGGGGTCAGCCTGTCAGTGCTCAGACCATACGCCTCACACTGCATTTAATTGGTCTGCATGGCTGTCATCCCAGAAGGAAGCCCCTTCTAAAGATGATGCACATGAAAGCCTGCAAACAGTTTGCTGAAGACAAGCAGACTAAGGACATGGATTACTGGAACCATGTCCTGTGGTCCGATGAGACCAAGATAAACTTATTTGGTTCAGATGGTTTCAAGCATGTGTGGTGGCAACCAGGTGAGGAGTACAAAGACAAGTGTGTCTTGCCTACAGTCAAACATGGTGGTGGGAGTGTCATGGTCTGGGCCTGCATGAGTGCTGCCAGCACTTGGGAGCTACAGTTCATTGAGGGAACCATGAATGCCAAGATGTACTGTGACATTGCACATCTAAAAGCACTCAAATTCCACGCTGTAAGTATTTGAACAATGGAGCAACTGGAGACACAGGCGCCCATTTAACAAGCTCCGTAGTGAGCTTCTGGGCACGTGTTTCTGGTGAGCCTTCAGACTCGCCAAAAACAGCAGTTATGAAGCAGCAGGTCCGGCAGACTTTGTTAAATAGAGGCCAGAGATTTTAAAAGGAAAAAAAAAATCTAACTTTTATTAGGCAATTTAAAATAAATGGTAGGATTTTTTAAAAACACTAGGAACAATATCTAGACCATGATTAAGTAAGCGTGAAAACATGAGAAAACACTGAAAAGGATACAGGCTAGGAAAAACTCCTGGCTTGGAGTATCATCACTGAATGAATATATACAATAACAGTGATCTCAGTATTGAGTAACCTAGGATGTAGACGTTAATTCATATTTATTGATCTAATTACCACCGAATTGTCACAGTAATAAGTGGTTTTAGCTAGAGTATGTTTTGTATTTCTAAAGATATTAGTTTGTATTAAATGAGCATATATATATATATATATATATATATTTATATGAGATATCAAAATAAGTGAGCCAACGATATATATATATATATATATATATATATATACAGTATATATATATATATATATATATATATATATATATATATATATGTGTGTAGTAAAATCATAAGATAGCTACTAACTTGATTTAATCTTTTTATCAGTCTCGTTTTTTTATATAAATAAATAATAACAGTAGGTAGATATGATAACTGAAAGGTATAGATTCTCGGACTTGAATTCCGCAACGTATTTGTGGCGAGGCTGATTCGCTGTAGTTATCAAGCACTACAGCCCGGCAAAAGTAGAATTTAGTGACGTAAGCTTCGATCCGCTGGACTCAGTCCGACGCAGATCGATTCTTATGTCACTCCAGATGTTCCAGACACAAGTTCGGCACAATCTGACTACTTTTGCTAGTTATTAAAAAACTAGCAGGTACGCTCAGCACTTTTCCGGCCCATTGTACCTGGTTTTCAATCCGCCGCCCTGGAGGTGGCAGATCCCATAGGAATCAATGGGAGTCTGACCATAGCGAAAGTTCATGTTCGCTGCTGCCCGACATCCCATTGATTCCTATGGGAGCTGTCTACACCTTACACCCTAACATGTACCCCGAGTCTAAACACCCCTAATCTGCCCCCCTACACTGCCGCAATTAAATAAATGTATTACCCCCTAAACCGCCGCTCCCGGAGCCCACCGCCACTCTAATAAACTGATTAACCCCTAAACTGCCGCTCCCAGACCCCGCAGCCATTACAATAAATATGTTAACCCCTAAACCGCAGCTCCCGGACCCTGCCGCCACCTACATAATACCTATTAACCCCTATCCGGCCCCCCTACACCGCCGCCACTATAATAAATGTATTAACCCCTATCCTGCCCCCCCTACACCGCCGCCACTATAATAAATTTATTAACCCCTAAACCTAATTCTAACCCTAACACCCACCTAACTTAAATATTAATTAAATACATCTAAATACTATAACTCTTATTAACTAAATTAATCCTATTTAAAAATAAATACTTACCTTTAAAATAAACCCTAATATAGCTACAATCTAAATAATAATTATATTGTAGCTATCTTAGGATTTATTTTTATTTTACAGGCAAATTTAAATTTATTTTAACTAGGTACAATAGCTATTAAATAGTTATTAACTATTTAATAGCTACCTAGTTAAACTAAAGAGAAATTTACCTGTAAAATAAAAACTAACCTAAGTTACAATTACTCCTATTTAAAACTAAATACTTACCTGTAAAATAAACCCTAAGATAGCTACAATGTAATAATAATTACATTGTAGCTATTTTAGGATTTATATTTATTTTACAGGTAACTTTGTAATTATTTTAGCTAGTTAGAATAGTTATTAAATAGTTATTAACTATTTAATAACTACCTAGCTAAAATAAATACAAAATTACCTGTAAAATAAATCATAGCCTAAGTTACAATTAAACCTAACACTACACTATCATTAAATTAATTAAATAAATTAACTACAAATAACTACAATTAAATACAATCAAATAAACTAACTAAAGTACCAAAAATAAAAAAAACTAAGTTACAAATAATAAAAAAAATAAGTTACAAACATTTCAAAAATATTACAACAATTTTAAACTACTTACACCTAATCTAAACCACCTGATAAAATAACAAAGCCCCCCAAAATAAAAAAATGCACTACCCTATTCTACATTAAAAAGTTAACAGCTCTATTACCTTACTAGCCCTTAAAAGGGCCTTTTGCGGGGCATGCCCCAAATAAATCAGCTCTTTTGCCTGTAAAATAAAAATACAATCCCCCCCAACATTAAAACCCACCACCCACATACCCCTACTCTAACCCAAACCCCCCTTAAATAAACCTAACACTACCCCCCTGAAGATTATCCTACCTTTAGTCATCTTCAGCCAGCCGACCACCGATGGAACAGAAGAGGACATCCACAGCGGCCGAAGTCATCATCCAAGGGGCGCTGAAGAAGTCTTCCATCCGATAGAAGTCTTCATCCAAGGGGTGCTGAAGAAGTCTTACATCCGATTGAAGTCTTCATCCAAGGGGCGCTGAAGAAGTCTTCCATCCGATTGAAGTCATCATCCAGGAGGCGTCTTCAATCTTCATCCATCCGGAGCGGAGCCATCTTCCGATGAGCCGACGTGGAGCCATCCTCTTCTAGCGACAGACTAACGACGAATGACGGTTCCTTTAAGTGACATCATCCAAGATGGCGTCCCTCGAATTCTGATTGGCTGATAGGATTCTATCAGCCAATCGGAATTAAGGTAGGAAAAATCTGATTGGCTGATTTATCAGATTGAGCTCGCATTCTATTAGCTGTTCCGATCAGCCAATAGAATGCAAGCTCAATCTAATTGGCTGATTGGATCAGCCAATCAGATTGACCTTCAATCTGATTGGCTGATTAAATCAGCCAATCAGATTTTTCCTACCTTAATTCCGATTGGCTGATAGAATCCTATCAGCCAATCGGAATTTGAGGGACGCCATCTTGGATGATGTCACTTAAAGGAACCGTCATTCGTTGTTAGTCCGTCGGTAAAAGAGGATGGCTCCGCGTCGGCTCGTCTGAAGATGGCTCCGCTCCGGATGGATGAAAATTGAAGACGCCGTCTGGATGATGACTTCAATTGGATGGAAGACTTCTTCAGCGCCCCTTGGATGAAGACTTCAATTGAATGGAAGACTTCTTCAGAGCCCCTTGGATGAAGACTTCTATTGGATGGAAGACTTCTTCAGCGCCCCTTGGATAATGACTTCAGCCGCTGCGGATGTCCTCTTCTGTTCCATCGTGGTCGGCTGGCTGAAGACGGCTAAAGGTAGGATGATCTTCAGGGGGGTAGTGTTAGGTTTATTTAAGGGGGTTTGGGTTAGAGTAAGGGTATGTGGGTGGTGGGTTTTAATGTTGGGGGGTTTGTATATTTATTTTACAGGCAAAAGAGCTGATTTCTTTGGGGCATGCCCCGCAAAAGGCCCTTTTAAGGGCTGGTAAGGTAATAGAGCTGTTAACTTTTTAATGTAGAATAGGGTAGGGCATTTTTTTATTTTGGAGGGCTTTGTTATTTTATTAGGGGGCTTAGATTAGGTGTAAGTAGTATAAAATTGTTGTAATATTTTTGAAATGTTTGTAACTTATTTATTTTTTATTTTTTGTAATTTAGTTTTTATTATTATTGGTACTTTAGTTAATTTAATTGTATTTAATTATAGTTATTTGTAGTTAATTTATTTAATTAATTTAATGATAGTGTAGTGTTAGGTTTAATTGTAACTTAGGTTAGGATTTATTTTACAGGTAATTTCTTTCATGTAATTAGCAAGAGTCCATGAGCTAGTGACGTATGGGATATACATTCCTACCAGGAGGGGCAAAGTTTCCCAAACCTCAAAATGCCTACAAATACACCCCTCACCACACCCACAAATCAGTTTTACAAACTTTGCCTCCTGTGGAGGTGGTGAAGTAAGTTTGTGCTAAATTCTACGTTGATATGCGCTTTGCAGCAGGCTGGAGCCCAGTTTTCCTCTCAGTGTGCAGTGAATGTCAGAGGGATGTGAGGAGAGTATTGCCTATTTGAATTCAATGGTCTCCTTCTACGGGATCTTTTTCATAGGGTTCTCTGTTATCGGTCATAGTGATTCATCTCTTACCTCCCTTTTCAGATCAACGATATACTCTTATATACCATTACCTCTACTGATTCTCGTTTCAGTACTGGTTTGGCTTTCTACTAAATATAGATGAGTGTCCTGGGGTAAGTAAGTCTTATTTTTTTGTGACACTCTAAGCTATGGTTGGGCACTTTTATATAAAAGTTCTAAATATATGTGTTTAAACATTTATTTGCCTTGATTCAGGATGATCAATATTCCTTATTTCAGACAGTCAGTTTCATTATTTGGGATAATGCATATGAATAATCAATTTTTTCTTACCTTTAAATTGACTTTTTTTCTCTGTGGGCTGTTAGGCTCGCGGGGGCTGAAAATGCTTCATTTTATTGCGTCATTCTTGGCACGGACTTTTTTGGCGCAAAAAATTTCTTTGTCATTTCCGGCGTCATTCTTGTCGCCGGAAGTTGTTCGTGATTGCGTAATTTTTTTTACGTTTTGCAACAAAAATGTCGGCGTCACCGGATGTGGCGTCATTCTTGGCGCCAAAAGCATTTAGGCGCCAATAATGTGGGCGTCTTTTTTGGCGCTAAAAAATGTGGGCGTCATTATTGTCTCCACCTTTTTTTCCCATTATGTAAGTCTCATTTTTCTTTTGCTTCTGGTTACTAGAGGCTTGTTCATTGGCATTTTTTCCCATTCCTGAAACTGTCATTTAAGGAATTTGATTTGATTTTGCTTTATATGTTGTTTTTTCTCTTGCATATTGCAAGATGTCTCAGATTGACCCTGGATCAGAAGCTACTTCTGAAAAAACGCTGCCTGATGCTGATTCTACCAAATTTAAGTGCATTTGTTGTAAACTTGTGGTATCTGTTCGTCCGGCTGTAGTTTGTGATGAATGTCATGATAAACTTGCTAATGCAGATAAAATTTCCATTAGTAATATTCCATTACCTGTTGCTGTTCCATCAACATCTAATACTCAGGATGTTCCTGTTAATATAAGAGATTTTGTTTCTAAATCTATTAGGAAGGCTATGTCTGTTATTCCTCCTTCCAGTAAGCGTAAAAGGTCTTTTAAAACTTCTCATTTGTCAGATGAATTTTTAAATGAACATCATCATTCTGTTTTGTCTGTTTCTGATGAGGATTTTTCTGGTTCAGAGGATTCTGTCTCAGATATTGACATTGATAAATCTTCATATTTATTTAAAATGGAATTTATTCGTTCTTTACTTAAAGAAGTTTTAATCGCATTAGAAATGGAGGATTCTAGTCCTCTTGATACTAAATCTAATAAGCGTTTAAATTCGTTTTTTAAACCTCCTATAGTTATTCCGGAAGTTTTTCCTGTCCCTGATGCTATTTCCGAAGTAATTTCTAGGGAATGGAATAATCTGGGTAATTCTTTTACTCCTTCTAAAAGATTTAAGAAATTGTATCCTGTTCCATCTGACAGATTAGAGTTTTGGGACAAAATCCCTAAAGTTGATGGGGCTATCTCTACTCTTGCTAAGCGCACTACTATTCCTACGGCAGATAGTACTTCCTTTAACGATTCTTTAGATAGGAAGATTGATTCCTTTCTAAGGAAAGCTTATTTATGTTCAGGTAATCTTCTTAGGCCTGCTATTTCTTTGGCTGATGTTGCTGCAGCTTCCACTTTTTGGTTGGAGGCTTTGGCGCAACAAGTGTCAGATCATAATTCTCATAGCATTGTTAAACTTCTTCAACATGCTAATAACTTTATTTGTGATGCCATTTTTTATATCATTAGAGTTGATGTCAGGTATATGTCTTTAGCTATTCTAGCTAGAAGAGCTTTATGGCTTAAAACTTGGAATGCTGATATGTCTTCTAAGTCAACTTTGCTTTCCCTTTCTTTCCAAGGTAATAAATTGTTTGGTTCCCAGTTGGATTCTATTATTTCAACTGTTACTGGGGGGAAAGGAACTTTTTTACCTCAGGATAAAAAAATCTAAAGGTAAATATAGGGCTGCTAATCGTTTTCGTTCCTTTCGTCAGAATAAGGAACAGAAGCCTGATCCTTCCCCTAAAGGAACGGTTTCTGTTTGGAAACCGTCTCCAGTCTGGAATAAATCCAAGCCTTTTAGAAAGCCAAAGCCAGCTCCCAAGTCCACATGAAGGTGTGGCCCTCATTCCAGCACAGCTGGTAGGGGGCAGATTACGATTTTTCAAAGAAATTTGGATCAATTCAATTCACAGTCTTTGGATTCAGAACATTGTTTCACAAGGGTACAGAATAGGTTTCAAGGTAAGGCCACCTGCAAGAAGATTTTTTCTTTCTCGCATTCCAATAAATCCAGTGAAGGCTCAGGCGTTTCTGAAATGTGTTTCAGATCTAGAGTTGGCTGGAGTAATTGTGCCAGTTCCAGTTCTGGAACAGGGTCTGGGGTTTTACTCAAATCTATTCATTGTACCAAAAAAGGAGAATTCCTTAAGACCAGTTCTGGATTTAAAAATATTGAATCGTTATGTAAGGATACCAACATTCAAAATGGTAACTATAAGGACTATTCTTCCTTTTTTTTCAGCAAGGGCATTATATGTCCACAATAGATTTGCAGGATGCATATCTGCATATTCCGATTCATCCAGATCACTTTCAGTTTCTGAGATTCTCTTTTCTAGACAAGCATTACCAATTTGTGGCTCTGCCGTTCGGCCTAGCAATGGCTCCAAGGATTTTATCAAAAGTTCTCGGTGCCCTTCTGTCTGTAATCAGAGAACAGGGTATTGTGGTATTTCCTTATTTGGATGATATCTTGGTACTTGCTCAGTCTTCACATTTAGCAGAATCTCATACGAATCGACTTGTGTCGTTTCTTCAAGAACATGGTTGGAGGATCAATTTACCAAAGAGTTCATTGATTCCTCAGACAAGGGTAACCTTTTTAGGTTTCCAGATAGATTCAGTGTCCATGACTTTGTCTCTGACGGACAAGAGACGTCTAAAATTGATTTCAGCTTGTCGAAACCTTCAGTCTCAATCATTCCCTTCGGTAGCCTTATGCATGGAAATTCTAGGTCTTATGACTGCTGCATCGGACGCGATCCCCTTTGCTCGTTTTCACATGCGACCTCTTCAGCTCTGTATGCTGAACCAGTGGTGCAGGGATTATACAAATATATCACAGTTAATATCTTTAAATCCGATTGTACGACACTCTCTGACGTGGTGGACAGATCACCATTGTTTAGTTCAAGGGGCTTCTTTTGTTCTTCCAACCTGGACTGTGATCTCAACAGATGCAAGTCTGACAGGTTGGGGAGCTGTATGGGGGTCTCTGACAGCGCAGGGGGTTTGGGAATCTCAGGAGGCGAGATTACGAATCAACATTTTGGAACTCTGTGCGATTTTCAGAGCTCTTCAGTCGTGGCCTCTTCTGAAGAGAGAATCGTTCATTTGTTTTCAGACGGACAATGTCGCAACCGTGGCATATGTCAATCATCAAGGGGGGACTCACAGTCCTCTGGCTATGAAAGAAGTATCTTGAATACTTGTATGGGCGGAATCCAGCTCCTGTCTAATTTCTGCGGTTCACATCCCAGGTATAGACAATTGGGAAGTGGATTATCTCAGTCGCTACAGACGTTACATCAGGGCGAATGGTCTCTTCACCCAGAGGTATTTCTTCAGATTGTTCAAATCTGGGGTCTTCCAGAAATAGATCTGATGGCTTCTCATCTAAACAATAAACTTCCCAGGTATCTGTCCAGATCCAGGGATCCTCAGGCGGAGGCAGTGGATGCATTGTCACTTCCTTGGAAGTATCATCCTGCCTATATCTTTCCGCCTCTAGTTCCTCTTCCAAGAGTGATTTCCAAGATTCTAAAAGAGCGTTCGTTTGTACTGCTGGTGGCTCCAGCATGGCCTCACAGGTTTAGGTATGCGGATCTTGTTTGGATGGCTTCTTGCCAACCTTGGACTCTTCCATTAAGACCAGACCTTCTATCTCAAGGCCCATTTTTCCATCAGGATCTCGAATCATTAAATTTGAAGGTATGGAGATTGAACGCTTGATTCTTAGTCATAGAAGTTTCTCTGACTCCGTAATTAATACTATGTTACAGGCTCGTAAATCTGTGTCTAGAAAGATATATTATCGAGTTTGGAAGACTTATATTTCTTGGTGTTCTTCTCATCAATTTTCCTGGCATTCTTTTAGAATTCCTAGAATTTTACAGTTTCTTCAGGATGGTTTGGATAAAGGTTTGTCTGCAAGTTCCTTGAAAGGACAAATTTCTGCTTTTTTTGTGCTGTTTCACAGAAAGATTGCTAATCTTCCTGATATTCACTGTTTTGTACAGGCTTTGGTTCGTATCAAACCTGTCATTAAGTCAATTTCTCCTCCTTGGTTCTGGGAGCTCTACAAGCTCCTCCTTTTGAACCTATGCATTCTCTGGATATTAAATTACTTTCTTGGAAAGTTTTGTTTCTTTTGGCCATCTCTTCTGCTAGAATAGTTTCTGAGTTATCTGCTCTTTCTTGTGAATCTCCTTTTCTGATTTTTCATCAGGATAAGGCAGTGTTGCGAACTTCATTTCAATTTTGACCTAAGGTTGTGAATTCTAACAACATTAGTAGAGAAATTGTGGTTCCTTCATTGTGTCCTAATCCTAAGAATTCTAAGGAAAGATCGTTACATTCTTTGGATGTAGTAAGAGCTTTGAAATATTATGTTGAAGCTACTAAAGATTTCCGAAAGACTTCTAGTCTATTTGTTATCTTTTCTGGTTCTAGGAAAGGTCAGAAGGCCTCTGCCATTTCTTTGGCGTCTTGGTTAAAGTCTTTGATTCATCATGCTTATGTTGAGTCGGGTAGAACTCCGCCTCAAAGGATTACAGCTCATTCTACTAGGTCAGTTTCTACTTCCTGGGCATTTAGGAATGAAGCTTCAGTTGATCAGATTTGCAAAGCAGCAACTTGTTCTTCTTTGCATACCTTTACTAAATTATACCATTTTGATGTGTTTTCTTCTTCTGAAGCAGTTTTTGGTAGAAAAGTACTTCAGGCAGCTGTTTCAGTTTGATTCTTCTGCTTATAATTTCAGTTTTTTTCATTATAAAATTTAAACTTTGTTTGGGGTGTGGATTATTTTTCAGCGGAATTGGCTGTCTTTATTTTATCCCTCCCTCTCTAGTGACTCTTGCGTGGAAGTTCCACATCTTGGGTATTTATTATCCCATACGTCACTAGCTCATGGACTCTTGCTAATTACATGAAAGAAAACATAATTTATGTAAGAACTTAGCTGATAAATTCATTTCTTTCATATTAGCAAGAGTCCATGAGACCCACCCTTTTTTTGTGGTGATTATGATTTTTTTGTATAAAGCACAACTATTCCAATTCCTTATTTTTGATGCTTTCGCACTTTTTCTTAACACCCCACTTCTTGGCTATTCATTAAACTGATTTGTGGGTGTGGTGAGGGGTGTATTTGTAGGCATTTGAGGTTTGGGAAACTTTGCCCCTCCTGGTCGGAATATATATCCCATACGTCACTAGCTCATGGACTCTTGCTAATATGAAAGAAATGAATTTATCAGGTAAGTTCTTACATAAATTATGTTTTTGTATTTCTTTTAGCTATGTAGTTATTAAATAGTTAATAACTATTTAATAACTATTCTAACTAGCTAAAATAAATACAGTTACCTGTAAAATAAATATAAATCCTAAAATAGCTACAATGTAATTATTAATTACATTGTAGCTATCTTAGGGTTTATTTTACAGGTAAGTATTTAGTTTTAAATAGGAATAATTTAGTTAATGATAGTGTAGTGTTAGGTGTAATTGTAACTTAGGTTAGTTTTTATTTTACAGGTAAACTTCTCTTTATTCTAACTAGGTAGCTATTAAATAGTTAATAATATTGTATCTAGTTAAAATAAATTCAAATTTGTAAAATAAAAATAAATCCTAAGATAGCTACAATATAATTATTATTTAGATTTTAGCTATATTTATTTAAAGGTAAGTATTTAGTTTTAAATGGTTAATAAGAGTTATAATATTTATTTAGATGTATTTAATTAATATTTAAGTTAGGTGGGTGTTAGGTTTAGGGTCAGACTTAGGTTTAGGGGTTAATAATTTTATTATAGTGGCGGCGGTGTAGGGGGGGCAGGATAGGGGTTAATAAATGTATTATAGGTGGCGACGGTGTAGGGGGGGCAGATTAGGGGTTAATAAGTTTAATATAGGTGGCGGCGGGGTCCGGGAGCGGCGGTTTAGGGGTTAAACAATTTATTTAGTTGCGGCGGGGTCCGGGATCGGCAGGATAGGGGTTAATAAATTTATTATAGGTGGCGGCGGTATGGGGGGGCAGGATAAGGGTTACTAGGTATATTGTAGGTGGCGGTGGGCTCCGGGAGCGGCGGTTTAGGGGTTAATACATTTATTATAGTTGCGGCAGGGTCTAGGAGCGGCGGTTTAGGGGTTAATAACTTTATTTAGTTGCGGGGGCCCCGGGGGCGCCGGTATAGGGGGTAGAACAGTGTAGTTTAGTGTGGGTGCTTAGTGACAGGCTAACAATAAAGCTGGGAAAAAGCCGAAGAGCAGCGAGATCGGATGAGTGATACCTATCACAGTCCGCTGCTCATCGCCCCGTACTTGGTGCGCAGCTTTTTGACAGCTTTATTGATAACTTTGGCGAGATTATACAGGTCCACGGCGGCGATGGTAGACGAGCTTAGGTGGGCGAATTGGGCCGGCGAAGGCAGGTAAGTAGACACGTTGATAACTAGGCCCCAGAGTCTCAATTTATAAATATATATTCCTGAGCAGTTTAATAAACTTCTACAAAGAATCTTGATCTTTCTATCAACACTATGAGGCCTATTTAACAAAGGTGTGTCGGACCTGATCCGACAGTGCGGATCAGGTCCGACAGACCTCGCTGAATGCGGAGAGCAATACGATCTGCATATTCAGCATTGCAGCAGCAGCTCTTGTGAGCTGCTGGTGCAACGCCACTCCCTGCAGATCCGCGGCCAATCGGCCGCCTGCAGGAAGGTGTCAATCAACCCGATCGTACTAGATCTCTGTCCGCTGCTTCATAACTGCTGTTTCTGGCGAGTCTGAAGACTCGCCAAAAACACGGGCCCACAAGCTCCATACGGAGTTTGATAAATGGGCCATATATATATATATATATATATATATATATATATATATATATATACTGGGGTAAATATATAACTGAATTTAATAGATCGCAATCACAATATCATGATGATGTGTGTGCATGTTTTAATGCCACGGTAACTCAATAAGTAAAAAAGGTAACTAAATAGTATAATTTATAAAACCTTGTATTACATAAAGAGTGTCAATGAGGCCTATTTATCAAAGCGTCAACTATGTTGCATTCGCGGGCGTCAATACGCTCTTCAAACTTCGCCAAACATCGCGGCCGTGAATCTCAATACGATCTCCAAATTTATCAAAAAGTCTTCAAAAACACGTGCGTCAAGTACGGAACGATGAGCATCGGACTGAGCAGCGTACTTTTGATAACTTAGAGTATTCGACGTTGCACATTTCCCTGCTTATCTAATTTTTAAACATGTTTATTATATACAGTGAATATATATATATATATATATATATATATATATATATATATATATATATATATATATATATAGCAAATTGAATAAGCGTGAGGTTGCCTAGTAACCATAAACAAAACCTGGCAACCAATCAGACGCGGTTCCTCTCACGCTTATAGCAATTGATGTAAATTTATGGTGTTTACTATATCACGCTCCTAGCCTGTTCAAAGATGAGTATGGTCCCTCATATTTAGATTAATATTGTAGACGCTGAGACTGGTATGATAACTAGTGTGTTCACTTGTGATATATATCTACCGCTCCGTTTTTGCTACAACAGCGTGATACACATATGTTGAACATTTACACTACTCAATGTAACCCCTTAACATTACATACACAATTTTTTGTACACTGCATATTAAGTCTCTTGCTTGTGTGGGATTGCGTGTTTGTTTTTAACTTTATTAATTTTTGCCTTGGTGACTCTTTTGAACCTCTAGGGCCTCTGTATGGTCTCTCATGCATGCGCAGTTGCGCTGAAGGGACGCCACACGCACTAGCACGATCACTACCAGGTAAAACACATAAATTGTTCTCTTAATGTTTGTTTTGTAAGGTCTGAGGACAGGGGTAACCCTGAAAACGTTCACCTAAAGTAGAAAGTTTGGTGTTTAATACGGAGAGTGCCTTTCTTATTCAATTTGCTATACTATTATTTTAAGTGCACCCTGGATGCTGTGCTTTGAGTAGAGAGTGTGGGATCCATCTGGAATACTATATATATATATATATATATCCTATATAATAAAAGGCCAAGTGTGTTTGTCCAAAGCTGTCATGCGCAGTAGAGACTGCGCGCGAGGACAAACACACCTGGCCTTCCAACTATCCTGGCATCGTGTGGTGGAGTGGCCGTCGCCGGGGGGGTGCGGAGTGGGTGTGACCAGGCTAATGCGACGTGTGCGTGGCTGGGCGTGACGTGGGCAGGGCCGGGCGTGACCAAATACCGGGGCCAGCTGCTAAGAGACAGAGAGCTCTAAAGAGGGGGATAGAGAGAGCAGAAGAGGGGGATAGAGAGAGGGAGAGAGAGACAGCAAAAGAGAGAGGGGGAGAGAGACATCAAAAGAGAGAGAGGGAAAGAGACAGCAAAAGAGAGGGGGGAGAGAGAAAGCAAAAGAGAGGGGGGAGAGAGACAGCAAAAGAGAGGGGGAGAGACAGCACAAAAGAGAGGGGGGAGAGAGAGCACAAAAGAGAGGGGGGGAGAGACAGCACACAAGAGAGGGGGAGAGAGAGACAGCACAAAAGAGAGGGGGGAGAGAGACAGCAAAAGAGAGGGGGGAGAGAGACAGCAAAAGAGAGGGGAGAGCGCACAAAAGAGATGGGGAGAGAGAGCGCAAAAGAGAGGGGGGAGAGAGAGAGAGCAACAGAGAGGGGGGAGAGAGAGAGCAAAAGAGAGGGTGGAGAGAGAGATCAAAAGAGAGGGGAGAGAGAGAGAAAGAGAGAGGGGGGAGAGAGAGAGCAAAAGAGAGGGGGAGAGAGTGCAAAAGAGAGGAGTGAGCGCAAAAGAGAGGGGGAGAGAGAGTGCAAAAGAGAGGGGGAGAGAAAGCGCAAAAGAGAGGGGGGAGAGAGAGAGCAAAAGAGAGGGGGGAGAGAGAGAGCAAAAGAGAGGGGGGAGAGAGAGCAAAAGAGAGGGGGGAGAGAGAGAGCAAAAGAGAGGGGAGAGAGAGAGCAAAATAGAGGGGGAGAGAGACAGCAAAAGAGAGGGGGGAGAGTGCACAAAATAGAGGGGGGGGGAGTGCACAAAAGAGAGGAGGGAGAGTGCACAAAAGAGAGGGGGGAGAGAGAGCGAATAAGAGAGGGGAGAGAGAGAGCAAAAGAGTGGGGGGAGAGAGACAGCAAAAGAGAGGGGGGAGAGTGCACAAAAGAGAGGGGGGAGAGTGCACAAAAGAGAGGGAGAGAGAGCACAACAGAGAGGGGGAGAGAGCGCAAAAGAGAGGAAGGAGAGAGAACAAAAGAGAGGGGGGAGAGAGAGCAAAAGAGAGGGGGAAGAGAGAGCAAAAGAGAGGGGGAGAGAGAGAGCAAAAGAGAGGGGGAGAGAGAGAGCAAAAGAGAAAGGGAAAAGATAGAACAAAAGAGAGGGGGAAAAGAGAGAGCAAAAGAGAGGGGGAGAGAGAGAGCAAAAGAGATGGGGGAGAGAGTGTAAAAGAGAGGGGGAAAGAGTAAAAGAGGGGGGAGAGAGAGCGAGAGCAAAAGAAAGGGGAGAAAGAGAGAGCAAAAGAGAGGGGGGATAGAGAGAGAGCAAGGGGTGGGACCGCTGTACCGCAAAAAATGGCCCGTGTACACAGGCTTTAGGACTAGTGTGTATATATATATATATATCTTTTATATATATATATATATATATATATATATTTATATATAGATATTGATAATGATATTGATACTTTTTAGATAGATTTATTTTATAATGAAATTATTCTTAATAATTGTAGGTAGGTAGCGGCGACATTGGGGGGGGCAGATTAGGGGGTAATAAATATTATGTAGGGGTCGGCGATGTTAGGGGCAGCAGATTAGGGGTACATAGGGATAATGTAGGTTGCAGCGGTGTGCAGTCGGCAGATTAGGGGCTAAAAAAATTTAATAGAGTGACGGCGATGTGGGGAGGCCTTGGTTTAGGAGTGCATAGATAGTTTATGGGTGTTAGTGTACTTTAGAGCACAGTAGTTAAGAGCTTTATGAACCAGCGTTAGCCCAGAAAGCTCTTAACTCCTGGCTTTTTTCTGCGGCTGGAGTCTTGTCGTTAGATTTCTAACGCTCACTTCAGCCAAGACTCTAAATACCAGCGTTAGAAAGATCCCATTGAAAAGATAGGATACGCAATTGATGTAAGGGGATCTGCGGTATGGAAAAGTCGCGGCTGGAAAGTGAGCGTTAGACCCTTACCTACAAGACTCTAAATACCAGCGGTAGGACAAAACAAGCGTTAGGACCCCTTAACCAGGGCCGGATTGGGCAGCCGGGATAGCGGGAAAAATCCTGGTGGGCCGGCAGAGGTTGGGCTGGGTCAGCTGGTTAAGTGTGTGTGGAGAGCAGGCAGCAGCAAAGTTGTGACAAACTTGGGGGAGCGCGCCATAGTCAGGATGAAGCCGGCCTGCAGAGCTCAACTTCAAGTAGGTTAGTAGCAGCAGTGTAAGGGATTGGTGGGGAGTCTAGATCGGCTGCTGCGTTGCCTGTATTTGATTTATGCAGAAGTTTTATATGTACAGTGATCCACCTTAAGCGTTCCACCTTAAGAGCAAGCAGGAGGCAGTGAGGGGAGGGAGGGGTTTAGAGTGAATACTGTTTCCACTTCCGTGTTTATGTCCGATCTGCTGCTGGGGATAAGGAATGTGCACTGCTATGTGTGATAAATCATACAAGTCACTCTGCTCACTCACTTGCAATGCTCAGGCTCCGGAGCTGCACGGACACAAGGGAAGCAGCAAAGCAGTGAGTTTATTTTCTGCCCAAATAACATGCTGCTCAATTTGCCTGCACTTGCATCTATGTTTGCTTAAATGAAATCCCACATTCCTTTCTTTACTCAAGGATTAAGCTCTTGACTGCTAGAGAGGGAAGAATATAATATATGTAAAAATGTTTTTCAAAATAAACATTATGAAACTTGTTATTGCATATTTTTTTTAATGTTTGAAGAAGCTCACTTTTTTAAATTAAATCCATGACACCAGTAATCAAGTTTGTCAAGGCATTTAGGGTAAAAATGTAATATGAGCTTTAGTTACAGTCCAATCCCTTAAAGAGACATTTTGATGTTATAATTACATGTCCTATTTGCCAGACATAAAACAGTACACTTACTGGCAGCTGGTTCAATGTCACAGATAGGGGATCTATTCTAATAGTTTCTAAGGATCAGTCTTTATTAGCCACGCAGGTACCAACCTGTGCTGGGTGATGTTGTTCAAGTGTGGGTATATGGGCACGTGCATACTTTCTCACAATTCTGAAAGGGATTGGTGTCCTTATATGTATTGCAGATCATGATTATGCACTGTGACTGTAAAGTAGCCTAGCCATCCAGTTTCTATCACAGCAAAGCCCATATCAGAGTTGCAGCTAGTGGCTTCACATTGTGCTGCTGTCCTAATGCCAATGCTTTGCTGTCTTAAATAAAACCAGGGGGCATAGTTGGCTGGGTAGGGGGGGGCGGGGCTGGGCAGGAGGGGGCTGGGCAGGAGGGGGCGGGGCTGGGCCGGTCTATAAAAATTTCCAGGGCTGGTCTGATTTCCCAGTCCGGCCCTGCCCTTAACGCTGGTTTTGAAGGCTAATGCAGAACTTTAAATCTAGGCGAATGAAAGCAATAAAATTATTTTACAATGTCTTGCGTCTTTTTTGTCAAAAAATATAAATTGTATGAATAGAATTACATATTAAAATATTTTAAAAATTGATGTTTTATTTTACGTGCATCATGTTTGTTAATACACTGTATAAATAATACTCACATCTCCGGATCAGTGATCTGATCGCTTTGTAGCGATCCTGCTCCCTATCATATGCCTCAGATCACTGAACCGTCGGAGACAATGACGACGCGACCTTTGTATGCCGGACACCCGCCTCATGCGTCTCATCATTTCATAAACAATGGTGTCTCGTTGTTCGTGCCTGACCCTCTCACTCCACCTATCCTTCTTGGGATATATCTGTTCATTCCATAGACCAGAATGACCAGTTCCCCATCACTAAATGCTGGTGGCTTCAACATAACTTTTAATTAATAGCACAAAGAAATCCAAAAAACACAACTGCTCACACTCAAACTCCAATAGCAAACTAACACCTCCCTCAAAATAATATAAAGTGACACAAAAAAATTTAAAACATACAGCTATCTTATTGCTTCTTTGTAATATCAATTTTTAATGCATTTTGTAAGGCGCAATATATGAATCATGTGCTCAGAACAGCAAATCATTGATAATATTTAATGCGTCACCAATGACTGACTGACAAGAGATTAAAATGTATTATTTTTAACTGCATATACAACTCAAATTTTAGTTATCCCAATATGGGCCTTTAAAAATTATAATAGTATTACCTGTATTGTGGCGTCTTAATAGTAATGTCCAAAAAATCATGATGCGATCCCTGTCCTAGCGCACAATACCACTCACTCACACAATCCATCTGTAATAGCTGTCAATCCCGTCGAACAGGATGACCAATTCACCGTCACTAAATAATTGAGATTGCACCATCTTGAACTGTAAAATCAATCACTAATATTATTTAAATGAGACACAACCATCACAATTGATTCATTATGTAATTAAGTTGACATTTGAGGATTATATTAATCAAGCATCATAAATGACAGAATTGTAAATACGATGTCCTTTAATATTGTTAAATTTTAATCAATGATTGTCTAATTGTCAACGGTTGATTGTCTATGTATTAACTATCTATAAAAGGGAATAGAAACTGGAGTCTATTAAGTCCTGCTAAGCTTGTGTAGGCCTTCGTTTGATTCTTTCATTTGATTACTATTGCGACATTTGTGTTCTTTATTATTTGTTTTGGGATATGGCGTCTGGGAAGATGAAGTCAGGGCGAAATGTCCAATTTAATTTTGAGCAGAACAAAGTTTTAGGTACCCTTGTTTTAGAGCACTATGATTTTATTATTGGTTCCAAATCCCAAAAGACCTCGTTCTCCAAAAATACTAAGGCCTAGATTTAGAGTTGGGCGGTAGCTGTCAAAACCAGCGTTAGAGGCTCCTAACGCTGGTTTTTACCGCCCGCTAGTATTTGGAGACAGTCATGAAAGGGTCTAACGCTCACTTTGCAGCCGCGACTTTTCCATACCGCAGATCCCCCTACGCCATTTGCGTATCCTATCTTTTCAATGGGATCTTTCTAACGCCGGTATTTAGAGTCTTGGCTGAAGTGAGCGTTAGAAATCTAACGACAAAACTCCAGCCGCAGAAAAAAGTCAGTAGTTAAGAGCTTTCTGGGCTAACGCCGGTTTATAAAGCTCTTAACTACTGTGCTCTAAAGTACACTAACACCCATAAACTAACTATGTACCCCTAAACCGAGGCCCCCCCCCCCACATCGCCGCCACTCTATTAAAATGTTTTAACCCCTAATCTGCCGTCCACACACCGCTGCCACCTACATTATCCCTATGTACCCCTAATCTGCTGCCCCTAACACCGCCGACACCTACATAATATTTATTAACCCCTAATCTGCCGCCCCCAACGTCGCCGCCACCTACCTACACTTATTAACCCCTAATCTGCCGACCGAACCTCACCGCTACTATAATAAATGTATTAACCCCTAATCCGCCTCACTCCCACCTCAATAACCCTATAATAAATAGTATTAACCCCTAATCTGCCCTCCCTAACATCACCGACACCTAACTTCAAACATTAACCCCTAATCTGCCGACCGGAGCTCACCGCTATTCTAATACATTTTTTAACCCCTAAAGCTAAGTCTAACCCTAACACTAACACCCCCCTAAGTTAAATATAATTTTTATCTAACAAAATAAATTAACTCTTATTAAATAAATTAATCCTATTTAAAACTAAATACTTACCTGTAAAATAAACCCTAATATAGCTACAATATAAATTCTAATTATATTGTAGCTATTTTAGGATTAATATTTATTTTACAGGCAACTTTGTATTTATTTTAACCAGGTACAATAGCTATTAAATAGTTAATAACTATTTAATAGTTACCTAGTTAAAATTATTACAAAATTGCCTGTAAAATAAATCCTAACCTAAGTTACAATTAAACCTAACACTACACTATCAATAAATTAATTAAATAAAATACCTACAATTACCTACAATTAAACCTAACACTACACTATCAATAAATTAATTAAATACAATAGCTACAAATAAATACAATAAACTAACTAAAGTACAAAAAATAAAAAAGAACTAAGTTACAAAAAAATAAAAAAATATTTACAAACATTAGAAAAATATTACAACAATTTTAAACTAATTACACCTACTCTAAGCCCCCTAATAAAATAACAAAGACCCCCAAAATAAAAAAATGCCCTACCCTATTCTAAATTAAAAAAGTTCAAAGCTCTTTTACCTTACCAGCCCTGAAAAGGGCAATTTGCGGGGCATGCCCCAAATAATTCAGCTCTTTTGCCTGTAAAAAAAACATACAATCCCCCCCCCAACATTAAAACCCACCACCCACATACCCCTAATCTAACCCAAACCCCCCTTAAATAAACCTAACACTAAGCCCATGAAGATCTTCCTACCTTATCTTATATTATGGATCGCCAGCCCCGCTTGGGCTTGGATGAAGATTTCGGAGCCTGGAGCGATCGGTGAACCTGGCATGGTGAAGATAAGGTAGGAAGATCTTCATGGGCTTAGTGTTAGGTTTATTTAAGGGGGGTTTGGGTTAGATTAGGGGTATGTGGGTGGTGGGTTGTAATGTTGGGGGGGGATTGTATGTTTTTTTTACAGGCAAAAGAGCTGAATTATTTGGGGCATGCCCCGCAAATGGCCCTTTTCAGGGCTGGTAAGGTAAAAGAGCTTTGAACTTTTTTTAATTTAGAATAGGGTAGGGCATTTTTTTATTTTGGGGGTCTTTGTTATTTTATTAGGGGGCTTAGAGTAGGTGTAATTAGTTTAAAATTGTTGTAATATTTTTCTAATGTTTGTAAATATTTTGTTATTTTTTTGTAACTTAGTTCTTTTTTATTTTTTGTACTTTAGTTTATTTCATTGTATTTATTTGTAGGTATTGTATTTAATTAATTTATTGATAGTGTGGTGTTAGGTTTAATTGTAGATAATTGTAGGTATTGTATTTAATTTATTGATAGTGTAGTGTTAGGTTTAATTGTAACTTAGGATTTATTTTACAGGTAATTTTGTAATTATTTTAACTAGGTAACTATTAAATAGTTATTAACTATTTAATAGCTATTGTACCTGGTTAATATAATTACAAAGTTGCCTGTAAAATAAATGTTAATCCTTAAATAGCTACAATATAATTATAATTTATATTGTAGCTATATTAGGGTTTATTTTACAGGTAAGTATTTAGCTTTAAATAGGAATAATTTATTTAATAATAGTTAATTTATTTAGTTAGATTTAAATTATATTTAATTTAGGGGGGTGTTAGGGTTAGGGTTAGACTTAGCTTTAGGGGTTAATACATTTATTATAGTAGCGGCGAGATCCGATCGGCAGATTAGGGGTTAATAATTGTAGGTAGGTGGCGGCGACGTTGTGGGGGGCAGATTAGGGGTTAATAAATATAATATAGGGGTCAGCTATGTCAGGGGCAGCAGATTAGGGGTACATAGGGATAATGTAGGTAGCGGCGGTGTACGGAGCGGAAGATTAGGGGTTAATAATAATATGGAGGGGTCAGCGATAGCAGGGGCAGCAGATTAGGGGTTAATAAGTGTAAGATTAGGGGTGTTTAGACTCGGGGTTCATGTTAGAGTGTTAGGTGCAGACGTAGGAAGTGTTTCCCCATAGTAAACAATGGGGCTGCGTTAGGAGCTGAACGCTGCTTTTTTGCAGGTGTTAGGTTTTGTTTCAGCTCAAATTGCCCCATTGTTTTCTATGGGGGAATCGTGCACGAGCACGTTTTTGAAGCTGGCCGCGTCCGTAAGCAACGCTGGTATTTAGAGTTGCAGTGGCGGTAAATATTCTCTACGCTCTTTTTTTGAGCCTAACGCAGCCATTCTGTGAACTCTAAATACCAGCGGTATTTAAAAGGTGCGGCGGAAAAAAAGCATGCATAGCTAACGCACCCCTTTGGCCGCAGAACTCTAAATCTAGCCGTAAATTTGGAGAGTTATAGCTGGTAGTGTGTACGCCGAAGGCACTCATCCCAAATCGGAGGCGCACTGTAAGAAAAGATTCTCTGACATCAAGAGAATCTTTAAGGCCAAGCTGGCCAGGGAGAAGCAGTCTGCACGATCTACCGGTGGTGGTGCGCTGTATACGGCTGAGCTCTCAGAGTACAAAACTCAGCTGATAGAGAAGCTGGGGTCAAATTTGACGCTCGGTCTGGATTTGGTTAGGCATGACGAATTGGCAGGTGAAGTTATATTACATGCGTTTTAGATGTAGCCAAAATTTTAAAATTCAAAGTTTTTAAGTTTTGTATTGATATTATGATGTACAATTATGTTGATACTTATGTTTTATTTCATGTTTTAATTCTTTCAAGCATCTACCAGTGCTGCTGATGCTGCTACTGCTGCAGGTGCAGGTGCAGCTGCTGAAGGTGCAGCTGATGGTGATGCTGCCAATGAAGGTGATCAAAAACTAATATTGCCCATCAGTATTTATACCGAATCCAGCCACAGCTTCTCCTTGGCCGCAACACACCCGGACATTATGTGCAGCACCCCTGATGGAGCAAGCATTGGCCGTTATACAGGTATGTTTTTTAATATTTCATTTGTTTTCATTAAAATAATCTAACTCGTATGATTGAAAATAGATTTTTAACTCTGATTATTCACATTTTATTTTTCAGCTGAGGTCCGAAGGGCTTTGGGACACCCTCCAATATCTACGATCTCCTCCTTAGGTAACAAAATCAAGAGCTAAAAATTAATGTTACATGTGCTCACATTACAGGGATTGTCAATAGCTAAATTTAAATTTGCATTAAGGAAGAATATCACAGTTTTAAAAACTAAGGTTAAATTACAGATATTGTTTATATCATCTCTCATTGTATAATATTTTAAAGAATAGTATAGTCAAAGATGATATTCCTCATTTACATAGAACATGCATTTTATATACATATACTACAATTTTCTTATAGTTAAATTTATATATATATTTTTTTTTTTTTTTTAATTAAAGGGACCACAGACAAAAGCTATGTGGATTGGGATCGATAATACTATATTAATCATAATTAACAGATAATTCTATTAATTAATTTGCATCATTCTCTTGTTATCCTTTGATTAAAGGTTTATCTTTGCAAACTCTGTAGTATCAATATATATATATATATATATATATATATATATATATATATATATGTGTGTGTGTGTGTGTGTGTGTGTGTGTGTGTGTGTGTTAAAATAAAAATAGTAATTTTACAAAATTATGTTTTTATATGCACATCCATGTGGTTCTGAATAAGATATTATTTGTGCAACAGCATTTTCAATACTCTAGCGTCTCACAGCACCAGTGGAGCTTGTAATCATGTCAGTGATTAAGAAACATTTGAAACATATTCTTAAAAATTCAATTTAAGGGACAATGAAAAAAAGATTTTTTTCATGAATCTTAATTTTTTTTAAAAATTTACTCCTATTATCAATTTCTCTTTGTTCTCGTGCCATTTTTTGGTTCATAACTCTGAACAGCACTTTATTTTATTGGTGGATGCATTTATCCACCAATATACAAGAACAACCCACTTTGTTAAAAAAAATGGTCAGGCATCTAAACTTACATTCATACATTTCAAATAAAGATAAAAAAATAAAGAAAAAAAATGATAATAGGAGTTGATAAGAAATTTGATTAAAATGTAATGCTCTATCTGAATCACAAAATAAAATATTTTAGGTTCAGTGTCTCTTTTTATTTCTAACATTAAAAAATATATCTTAATATATATATATATATATATATATATATATATATATATATATATATATATATATATATATATATATATATATTAATTTAATAAATTATTTGGGTTTTCTAACATTTAAATCTATAGTTTACTAAGAAAATGACTTTTTATAAGTGGCCTGTCAGAATATGCTTATAGAATAGATATTCAGAGAGGTAAATTTAACATTATTGTTAATGGTAAAAAGGGGAATGTGTAGAAACCAAAAGATTAAACAACTTTTAGTGAAAATAAATCTGATGTTTAAAATCACTTTAAGCATGGACAGGCCTATGCTCAAGAACATATTGAAGAATCCGGCAGAAATTTTGAAACAAAGACACATAGAAAATACATAACTCAACCATAATCGCACAGCAAAGATTAAATAAATTATCAAAGTGTTAGTTAACCCATTTAGACAAATGGAACAAGCACAGGTACCTTGGCAATGTTTTTTCAAAAACCAGTGTCCCCCTAAAACTGCCAGACAATGTAAGCTCTAAATCGTGAAGAAATGAAGGATGTACATGTAAATAAACCTTCTATTTCTCAATATTTATAAAAAAAGAGAGTGAAAAAGAGAGAGATTGTGAGAGAGAGAGATTAAGAGAGAGATTAAGAGAGAAATTGTGAGAGAGAGATTTAGAGAGAGAGAGAGATTGTGAGAGAGAGAGATTGTGAGAGAGAAAGAGAGATTGTAAACAGAGATTGTGAGAGAAAGAGAGAGAGATTGTGTGAGAGAGAGAGAGAGAGAGAGAGAGAAAGAGAGACAGACAGACTGAGAGGGAGAGAAACACATGTATTCATTTATAAACCTGTAGTGCATTGCTGCTACTTCCAGAAATTAGACCAATATTTTTTTTAGTTTTTATATATATATATATATATATATATATATATATATATATATATATATATATATATATATTAGTTTAATGTGACAGTGAAATAGAAAATAAAGGAATATTTATAAATAATTGTTTGAACTTCATAGATAGATAACATTGAGCTCATGCACGTTAAGTTATCCTGAAGATAACAGTGATTGTCTAAAATGCAAGTATGCCTAAAGAACTGAAATAAGGGGGCAGTTTGAAAAATCAAAGATAGATGCTAAAACCATATTCAAAAATATTTCTTCTCATAGCTTTACAAATAACAACAGAGTCAAGTGTACAGCTCAAAATTTTTTATTTCAAGAGATTTTATTAAACGTGTTTCATCAACTTTGCATTGAACAATTGCAACATTTTCCAAAATTAACCACTTTCAATCAATGGCTTTACAATGATATACAATATCATTTGGTCTATATTGAAATGATAATATTTGCTCAAACGTAATCCAAAATATATTTGGATCATAAATAATACTGTAAAGTAAATAAAAACTAAAATAAAAACTGTATGTTGCACAGTCAACATTATTCCCCCCAAAACACCTGAATATAGTCTGTTTGAGCTTGGACTCCCAGAATATCATACTCCAGGAATGGATCAATATATTCTCCATACTCCTGGTTATCCAAGTTCTCCAGATCTATATCAGGGATTTTTTGGACAATGTTATGCAACATACAGCAAATCATAAAAATTAAGGAGACTTTGGAGGGGGCATACTGAAGAACCCCACCAGAGATGTCTAAGCAGCGGAAACGGCTCTTCAATACGCCAAAGGTGCGCTCAATCACCGATCTTGTGGCGATGTGTGCCTAGTTGTAGCGCACCTCTTCCACTCCGTTGGGGTATTTGACAGGTGTGAACAGCCACCGAAGACAAGAATATCCCGAATCACCTGCGTAAACAAAATAGATCATTGACATTAGCAATCAGAATGATTAAAATATATCATATACATATGTTAGAGTATGTAAGAGATATTTACCTATCAGGATTCCCTCTGGCATTTGGCCCTCCTGGAACCGATGGTAGATGGCAGAATTCCGGAGGACGAAGAAATCATGGTTGCAGCCAGGGAGTCCGGAGCGCACACTCATTATCGTCAACCTGGCATCACAGATGACCTGGATATTCAGCAAGTGGTTTAATTTCCTGTCCCGGTATGGCTCCTCTGTACCCCTGGAGGCTGCACCAAGACATGGGTGCAGTCTATGGCCCCCAATACCCTTGGCAATCCAGCCCTTAGGTAGAACTGGAGCTTGACAGCATGCCACTCCTCCGGTGTATTTGGGAAGTGGACATGATGGACTAGGCGTTGGTGCAAAGCATTCAGGACAACCTTCAGATGACGTGAGAAGGTTGCCTGACTCATACCTATGCCTAGAGCTGTCACAGCTTGGAATCATACAGTTTCCAAGAAATAGAGGACCGATAGCAATTTCACCATCCCAGGGATTGCCCTAGTTCTTTCAGTGAGTGGATCAAGAGAGTCCTTGATTTTGACATAGAGCCTCGACGGATCACCTCTCTGTCACTGAGAGCATGAAGACCAACCCTAGGAAGGAAAACCCTTGGCACTCGCTGGCGTCTTCCTTGTCGCACCGCAGCCATCAACACCCATCTTTCCCTGCATCTCCTTAATAAATGTAAAAACTGGACTGCATTCAGTAAGTTCATGCTCAAAGCTCAAAGTAATAATGACATAAAGTGATTGAAGAGCCCCTTTTATAACGCCTAGTTTCACATATGTGAATGATTTCAGTAATTGGATAAATGATGCGCCAAACATTACCTAACAAATGACTTGCACATTTTGATTATTTTCGCATAATTTTACGAGCAATTAATTGAATAATTTATTTAAAAAGTCGTATTCTCGTTATTTCTGGCTTCATTTGACGAGCACGATGGGATGTCCAAATGAATGTCTGATTAGGTCATCCAGGTGTGTTTATCAGCTGTAAGAAATGCAGGTGTGTTTATGCAATTAACTAAATTAATTATGAAAAACACATGAGTATTTTGCTGTAGTTTAATTCATATTTCTGATTTTTCTGTGTTTGGATGGCAGCATTGTGAAAGTTAAAAAGGTCAGTGATTACTGTGTTTTTAAGATGAAATATTATTAAATAAAAAAGTGGTGTATTAACATTTGCAAACCTAATATGGTATGATATGGTCATTATGATATGAAATATTGTTTGATATACTTTATGTGATTCATAATACCATTTACAAATCATTTCAATGTATTTTGAAGGCGCAAAGTTAAACAGTGATAACAATGAGCAAAAGACAAATTTTAAATGGTATTCTAACTCCAAAAAAGCATCATAGCAACAGAATACAAATCGTGACATTGTTTATTTGAAGTTACATGAGTGACTGACCTTTTAAGCTTCAATGGCGCTGCCATACAAACAGAAGATCATAGTTCATGTCATGCCTATGTAAATATGCAGGTGTTGTGCATAATTAATTGATAGCATAATTTGTGTTGTGCATAATTAATTGATAGCATAATTGTTGTGCAGTGTTTTCATTTTCTTGCTATCCTTTGTGTGAATGTGTTTTTCTTTTTTCAATTTTTGATTTGCTGTGCAGTGTTTTCATTCTCTTGCTATCTTTTGTGTGAATGTGTTTTTCTTTTTTCAATCTTTGAATTGCTGTGCAGTGTTTTCATTATCTTGCTATCCTTTGTGTGAATGTGTTTTTCTTTTTACAATCTTTGATTTGCTGTGCAGTGTTTTCATTCCCTTGCTATCCTTTGTGTGAATGTGTTTTTCTTTTTACAATCTTTGATTTGCTGTGCAGTGTTTTCATTCTCTTGCTATCCTTTGTGTGAATGTGTTTTTCTTTTTTACAATCTTTGATTTGCTGTGCAGTGTTTTCATTCTCTTGCTATCCTTTGTGTGAATGTGTTTTTATTTTTTCAATATTTGAATTGCTGTGCAGTGTTTTTATTCTCTTGCTATCCTTTGTGTGAATGTGTTTTTCTTTTTAAAATCTTTGATTTGCTGTGCAGTGTTTTCATTCTCTTGCTATCCTTTGTGTGAATGTGTTTTTCTTTTTACAATCTTTGAATTAGAGGAAGGGAATGCTATTTATAAAAGGGTATACATATTTAATAATGCTTTCCATTGAGTTTTATTAGCTAGCAGCATCGAACATAAGATTTCTGTTTTCCGATTCCCATTGACTACTATAGCATCCGCGACCTCTAAGGCGACGGGTTGAAAACTAGCCAATCAGATTCAAGTTCAATCCGATTGGCTGAACCAATCAGCCAATCAGATTGAGCTCGCGTTCTATTGGCTGTTCCGATCAGCCAATAAAATGCGAGCTCAATCTGATTGGCTGATTGGTTTAGCCAATCGGATTGAACTTGAATCTGATTGGCTGATTCAATCAGCCAATCAGATTTTTCTACCTTAATTCCGATTGGCTGATAGAATCCTATCAGCCAATCGGAATTTGACGGACGCCATCTTGGATAACGTCATTTAAAGGTACCTCATTCGTCGTCAGCCGGGATGGATGCTCCGCGTTGGTGGAGAGAGGATTCAAGATGCCGCTTGATGGAAGATGCTGCCCGATGGAAGAAGACTTTGCTGCCACTTGGATAAAGACATCGCTGGGATGAAGACCTCTTCTTTGCCGCTTGGATAGACATCGCCCGGATCGGATGAGGAGTTCGGCTCGGTTGGGTGAAGACAAGGTAGGGAGATCTTCAGGGGGGTAGTGTTAGGTTTATTTAAGGGGGGTTTGAATTAGATTAGGGGTATGTGGGTGGTTGGTTGTAATGTTGGGGGGTGGTATTGTGTTTTTTTTTTCAGGCAAAAGAGCAGTTTTCTTTGGGGCATGCCCCCACAAAAGGCCCTTTTAAGGGCTGGCAAGGTAAAAGAGCTTTGAACTTTTTTAATTTAGAATAGGGTAGGGAAATTTTTTTATTTTGGGGGCTTTATTATTTTATTAGGGGGCTTAGAATAGGTGTAATTAGCTTAAAAATCTTGTAATCTTTTTTTTATTTTTTGTAATTTAGTGTTTGTTTTTGTAATTTAGTTTAGTTTATTTAATTGTATTTTTAGATTGATATTTGTAGTTTATTTAATTTATTGATAGTGTAGGTGTATTTGTAACTTAGGTTAGGATTTATTTTACAGGTAATTGGGTAATTATTTTAACTAGGCAGCTATTAAATAGTTAATAACTATTTAATAGCTATTATACCTAGTTAAAGTAATTAACAATTTACCTGTAAAATAAATATAAACCCTAACATAGCTACAATGTAATTATTAATTATATTGTAGCTATCTTAGGGTTTATTTTATAGGTAAGTATTTAGATTTAAATAGGAGTATTTTAATTAATAATATTAATATTAGATTTATTTTAATAAGAGTTTAGTTAGGGATGTTAGAGTTAGATAGGGTTATTATACTTTATATATATATAATATAATAACGATATTAACTATATTAACCCTAATATAATTAGGGTTAATATAGTTAATATATATAATATAATAACGATATTAACTATATTAACCCTAATATAATTAGGGTTAATATAGTTAATATAGCTGGCGGCGGTGTAGGGGGATTAGATTAGGGGTTAATACATTTATTATAGGTGGCCACGGTGTAGGGGGATGTAGATTGTAGGCAAAAGAGCAGTTTACTTTGTGACAAAGCCCCACCAAAAGTCCTTTTAAGGGCTGGCAAAAGAGCTGAATTCTTTGGGGCATGCCCCGCAAAAAGCCCTTTTAAGGGCTGGCAAAAGAGCTGTTACTTTGGGGCAATGCCACGCAAAAAGCCCTTTTCAGGGCTATTAGTAGGGTTAGACTTAGGTTTAGTGGTAGGGATAGTTTAGTATTTTAGGGGTTAAATAATTTAATATAGATGGCGGCGGGGTAGGGGGATTAGATTAGGGGTTAATAATTTTAAAATAGATAGCGGCGGGGTAGGGGCTCACTTTAGGGGGTTATAGATTTAATATAGCTGGCGGCGGTTTAGGGGTTAATAACTTTATTAGGTAGAGGCGGGCTCCGGGAGCGGCGGTTTAGGGGTTAATACATATTTTATTGTTAGGATAGTGAGGGGGGATAGCGGATAGAGGGTTAGACGTGTCGGGCTATGTTAGGGAGGCGTGTTAGACAGTGCGGGTGATTTAGACTTTAGTGAGGTTTTGTAGGCGCTGGCAGTTTCTAACGTGCCGTAAGTCACTGGCGACGCCAGAAATTTTTACTTGCGCAGATTTCTGGACATCGCTGGTTTTTCCGACTTACGGCACGTTAGCATCTGACGGCGCCGTATATGGGATAGCTAGAGTTGCGAGCTGAAACTGCGGGCGACACGGGTTCCCTCGCTTGCGCCACAAACTACGCCGTTTATCGGATCGCGCCCAAGATCGATAATTAATTATGGCAGTTTTTTGCAATCCTGTTATTTAAATATCATCTTTTGTTTAAAGTATAACTGGATGCGCTAGTAATTTTAAATTCAAACGCCTAGTTGTACCGCTCACTTTTTTTCTGTGACTCGTGCATAAAGCAAATCCACTTACGTAAATTGTGTACCCTATATTTTCAATGGGATTTTCCTAACGCCGGTATTACGAGTCTTGCAAAAAGTGAGCGGTACACCCTCTCCTGTCAAGACTGATACCGCATTTAAAGTCAGTAGTTAAGAGTTTTATGGGCTAACACTATAACATAAAACTCTTAACTAAACTGCTAAAAAGTACACTAACACCCATAAACTACCTATTAACCCCTAAACCAAGCCCCCCCCCACATCGCAAACACTATATTATATTTTTTAACCCCTAATCTTCCTAACCGGACATCGCCGCCACTTCAATAAATGTATTAACCCTTAAACCGCCGCACTCCCGCCTCGCAAACACTAGTTATTTTAACCCCTAATTTGCTGTCCCTAACATCGCCGACACCTACCTACATTTATTAACCCCTAATCCGCCGACCCCAACGTCGCCGCCAATATATAAAATTCATTAACCCCAAAATCTAAGTCTAACCCTAACACCCCCCCCCCCTAACTTAAATATTGTTTAAATAAATCGAAATAAAATTACTACAATTAACTAAATTATTCCTATTTAAAACTAAATACTTACCTATAAAATAAACCCTTAAATAGCTACAATATAACTAATAAATACATTTGTATCTAGCTTACGGTTTATTTTTATTTTACAGGCAAGTTTGTATTTATTTTAACTAGGTACAATAGTTATTAAATAGTTATTAACTATTTAAGCTACCTAGTTAAAATAAAGACAAATATACCTGTAAAATAAACCCTAACCTAAGTTACAATTACACCTAACACTACACTATAATTGAATAAATTAACTAAATTAACTACAATTAATTACAATAAAATAAAATAAACTAAATTACAAAAAAATAACTAAATTAAAGAAAATAATAAAACAATTACAAGTTTTTTAAACTAATTACACCTAATCTAATCCCCCTAATAAAATAAGAAAGCCCCCCAAAATAATAAAAATCCCTACCCTATACTAAATTACAAATAGCCCTTAAAAGGGCTTTTTGCGGGGCATTGCCCCAAAGTAATCAGCTCTTTTACCTGTAAAAAAAAAGACAATACCCCCCCAACATTAAAACCCACCACCCACACACCCAACCCTACTCTAAAACCCACCCAATCCCCCCTTAATAAAACCTAACACTACCCCCTTGAAGATCACCCTACCTTGAGACGTCTTCACCCAACTGGGCAGAAGTGGTCCTCCAGGCGGTCCGAAGGGATTTTTATTATTTTGCGGAGCTTTTTTATTTTATTGGGGGGATTAAATTAGGTGTAATTAGTTTAAAAAACTTGTAATTATTTTATTATTTTCTGTAATTTAGTGTGTTTTTTTCCTCGTAATTTAGTTTATTTAATTTAATTGTAATTAATTGTAGTTTATTTAGGTAATTTATTTAATTATAGTGTAGTGTTAGTTGTAATTGTAACTTAGGTTAGGATTTATTTTGCAGGTATATTTGTCTTTATTTTATCTAGGAAGTTATTAAATAGTTAATAACTATTTAAAAACTATTGTACCTAGTTAAAATAAAAACAAAGTTGCCTGTAAAATAAAAATAAATCCTAAGCTAGCTACAATGTAAGTATTAGTTATATTGTAGCTATCTTATGGTTTATTTTATAGATAAGTATTTAGTTTTAAATATGAATAATTTATTTAATAATAGTATTTTTATTTAGATTTATTTAAATTATATTTAAGTTAGGGGGGTTAGGGTTAGACTTAGGTTTAGAGGTTAATAACTTTATTATAGTGGCGGCGACGTTGGGGGCGGCAGATTAGGGGTTAATAATTGTAGGTAGGTTGCAACAACATTGGGGGCGGCAGAATAGGGTTTAATAACTAGAATGTAGGTGTCGGTGATGTTGGGCACAACAGATTAGGGGTTCATAAGTATAATGTAGGTGGTACGGAGCAGCAGGTTAGGGGTTAATAATATAATGCAGGTGTCAGCGATGTCGGGGGTGGCAGATTAGGGGTTAATAAGTGTAAGATTAGGGGTGTTTACATTTGGGGTTCATGTTAGGATGTTAGGTGTAGACATAAAAATTATTTCCCCATAGGAATCAATGGGGCTGCGTTAGGAGTTAAACGCTGCTTTTTGCAGGTGTTAGACTTTTTTTCAGCCAAATCTGCCCCATTGATTCCTATGGGGAAATCGTGCACGAGCATGTTTTGCCAGCTTACCACTACCGTAAGCAGCGCTGGTATTGAGGTGAGATGTGGAGCTAAATTCTGCTTTACGCTCACTTTTTTGCGGCTAACGCCGGGTTTCTAAAAACCCGTAATACCAGCGTTACTGTAGGTGAGCGGTAAGGAAAAACTGTGCGTTAGCACCGCACACCATTACCGACAAAAACTCGTAATCTATCCGAAAGTACTTAAAGGGACACTGAACGCAAATTTTATAATAGGAGTAAATTAGAAAATTGCTTAAAATTGCATGCTCTATCTGAATCACAAAAGAAAAATGTTGGGATCAGTGTCCCTTTAAGGCTAGATTTCCTGCAGCATTTAAAAAAGAGAGTGAGAGTCCATTAACTTCCCAACCTCCCCAGACATGTTTCGCCGACATACTCGGCTTTTTCAAAGGGTTACGGCTATGCTGTAGTGGTGGGTTTTTATTCCCTAAAGGCTCCACCTTCAATGATGATTTCATCATGTGCCAACCAATCCGTTGTATTGTTGTCATCTTCAATCGGATTTCTGTTAGCCGATTCAACATGAAAAGTATCTGATATTAACCATAGAAATAGCGATGATTCTTAAATGAATACATTGTTGCATCTGTTCTACCACTGATACTTATATAAATTTATCTTGAACTCTTGGGCTTTATTGCTTGCAGATAATGTAATTAAATGAAATTTTAGCAATTGACTGTTCAGTAATTATTGTACAAATGGTCTACATAATCCATACCCAGAGGCATGGAAGATAAATATTGTACTCCTTACAATAGAATGGCTTTGTTAACATATATTATGATACAAGCTAATGAGAGTATCATTAAAACATTATACGCTTAATACTCTACTAAGTGTGAGAAAGGAAATGACTACCTGTCCTCTAATGATAAAGATAAATAAAAAGAAAAAATAATTATAAAATAAGAGAGTGAACTGAATGTGATAAATAATATATATAAGTGAGTGACAAAATGTGAAAATAAACTATTCAAAACAGCCAATAGAATTTCAGTAGCTCTCATCCTACTGGCTGATTTGAACAGCCAATAGGATTTCAGTAGCTCTCATCCTATTGGCTGATTTGAATTTAAAAAATCAAATCAGCCAATAGTAATGCAAGGGATGCCATTTTGAAAAGGCTCCCTTGCATTGAAGATTCAGTGTACAGGGGCGACCGTATACATAAGATGCTCCATGCCGGATGTAGAATGGACCCGCTTTGCGCTGCCGGGATGAAGATAGAAGATGCCATCTGGATGAAGATAGAAGACGCTGCCTGGATGAAGACTTCTCGCCGCCTGGATGTCCAGATTTAAAAAACTGTAAGCGGATTGTCAGGGGTTAGTGTTAGTTTTTTTTTAGTTTTTTTGGGTGTTATTTTTTTAGATTAGGGTTTGGGCTTTCTTTAAAGAGCTAAATGCCCTTTTAAGGGCAATGCAAAAGAGCTAAATGCCCTTTTAAGGGCAATGCTCATACAAATGCCCTTTTCAGGGCAATGGGTAGCTATGTTTTTTGCTAGAGTTAGGGTTTTTATTTTGGGGGGTTGATTGAGTGGTGGGTTTTACTGTTGGGGGGTCTTTGTATTTTTTTACAGGGAAAAGAACTGATTTCGTTAGGGCAATGCTCTACAAAAGGCCCGTTTAAGGGCTATTGGTAGTTTATTGTAGGCTAGGGTTTCTTTTATTTTGGGGGGCTTTTTATTTTTATAGGGCTATTAGATGAGGTGTAATTGTTTTTATTTTGGATAATTTTGTTTGTTATTTTTCGTATTTTAGTGTTTGTTATTTTTTGTAATTCAGTATTTTTTATTTTTTGTAATTTTAGAATTCATTTTTTTTGTGTTAGTTTTTTTAATGTGTAATTTAGTTTATTTAATTGATAGTTATTTTAATTTTAGTATAATAGTTATGTTAGGTTAATTTATAGTTTAAACTTAGGGTTTTTTAATTTCACAGGTAAGTTTTTATTTATTTTAAGATAGGGATATTGTAATTTTAATTTAAAGTTAGGGGGTTGTCAGGTTTAGGGGTACATAGTTTAATTTAGTTTTTTGTGATGTGGGGCGCTTGCGGTTTAGGGGTATATAGGTTTATTTAGTGGCAGAGATGTGGGAGGCCAGAGGTTTAGTGGTTAATAACTTTATTTAGTGGTGGTGATGTTGGGGAGCGGCGGAATAGGGGTTAATAGCTTTATTATAGTGTGGGTGATGTTGGGGTGTGGGGGAATAGGGGCTAATACCTTTCTTATAGTGGTGACGATGTAGAGGAGCGGCGGAATAGGGGTTAATAACTTTTATTAGTGGCGGCGATGTTGGGAGAGGCAGATTAGGGATTAATACATTTAATTTAGTGTTTGCGTTGCAGGAGGGTAGCAGAATAGGGGTTAATAGATAGTTTATGGATGTAAGTGTACTTTGTAACAGTTTAGTTATGAGTTTTCTGTAACAGTTTTGTGACGCAGATAGCATAACGGATCGTGTTGGTATAGGCTGGAACGCAAGCATTTTAGCTTCACCGCACAACCTGTAATACCAGCGCTATGGAAATCCCATGCAAAAACATCATTTTTTTGAGTGCGGGGTTGACGTTGCGTTACAGGCTACAATGATTGCGGTACAACTATACTGACACGACTCGTAATGGCTGCGTTATGGTTTTTGCACTGAAATGGCCATTTTTTCAGTGTTAAAACCATAACGCAAAACTCGTAATCTAGATGTTTGTTCCCTATCAATTTTACTCCCACAGTTGTTTTGTCAGGTTTTGGAAAACTGGGGGCAGTTAAATATGACAAGGAAGAGCTAGATACCCTGGTATCAATTAAAAATATTTCCCTCTTTAAATTATTTACACATTCAACATAAGGGCCATTTCTATCAACAGGTACAGTGGGGCAGAGGATTACTTCTTCTAGTCACTGTCCAGCCTGCTGCTTTGGGATATAGGGTCACCCCTCATTTCTTGGTCTCCTCGGGCATTCCCTAGCAACATTTCCTACCACGTCACAATTGTAACAGTGACGGGTCTGGCCATCATCTAACCATTCTGTTGTTGGCAGTTTCTCTCATTCCTGCATTGTCCCCTGCCTTTATGTTTGCCCCTATCAGCTTGCTGTCCTTCTAAGAAATATTTGGTGGGTGCCTCAGAAGTGTTATATGTGCCCACATAAGTCTATATTCCCTGTCCTGCTTCTTACTTTTTCTTTGCCAATAAGAGTGCTCTGTCACTGATACTACTATTTATAATGGCTTTTCCTCCCATTTCACAAGAATAGTTTTCACTTGTGAACTGACTTCATTAATGAGCCCTTTCAATAAGTATTCCAATATAGCCACTACATCTGCTTTTTGGGGTTTGCCTATGCTGCTGTGCTAACTAAAGTCATGGTTCAATCTATCACAGCAATCATGTACTGACTCATTTTTCAACTATTTTCCCCAATTCGTCTTGGTCTTAAAGAACTCTCTAATTATCCACTCTAAGGGACCCATTTATCAAGCTCTGTATGGAGCTTGTGGGCCCGTGTTTCTGGCGAGTCTTCAGACTCGCCAGAAACACCAGTTATGAAGCAGCGGTCTAAAGACCGCTGCTCCATAACCCTGTCCGCCTGCTCTGATGAGGCGGACAGGAATCACCGGAAATCAACCCGATCGAGTACGATTGGGTTGATTGACACCCCCCATTGGCCGCGAGTCTGCAGGGGGCAGCGTTGCACCAGCAGCTCTTGTGAGCTGCTGGTGCAATGCTGAATATGGAGAGCGTATTGCTCTCCGCATTCAGTGAGGTCTTGCGGACCTGATCAGCACTGTCGGATCAGGTCCGCAAGACCTTTAAAAAATAGGCCCCAAAGACTTCATACATCATCTGTCTTTCCATTAGGTTCCGTATTTCTGTCTTATTTTCCCACTAAGGAATATTACTGATACTTTCACTTCTCTTTTCATTCTACTTGACTTTAATAATTTCCCTTTATGACAGGGATAACACTAAGCCAAATAGTTGTCAGAAATCTGTTTTTTTTAGGGGTTTTAACACAAATTTACAGACTAATTATTCGATAAATTTAATTGGGTTTTCACTCAGAGGTAGAAAAGTGGCATTTAAACAGTGTAATTCACTGCGTGACCAAGTAGCATTCTGCTGGATCTGCCTTTTGGGGCTTAAACTTCTCGAATGGGGGCGTGCATAACACTGTCACCATCATTGTTACTTTGTTCTGACATACTAGTCGTTCTGTCAGCAGGTTTTACTTTGCTATGAGATCTCAAAGAATGTCCCTGTCCACCAGTCCATGGTACAAAAGCTATGTAAGTGGTCACATTTAATCTCCAAAGTTCCCTCAAAAAACAGTCTTTTTCATGGCTATCTTTGGTATTTATAGCTAATGGTACCAAACCTATTCCACACAAATCTTGCAGGAGTCCCTCCTGTTAGTACTGTACAATAATTAACTATGGGACAATTTAAGTCTACTTGATATAAACTGTTAATTAAGTTTGTGCACAAATAAACTTTTCAAATTTGTTTACAGTAACGCTAATACAGTTTTACAAATAAGAATCCAGATTAACAACTCCCGTGGTTCCAGACCACTTATACCGTGGTGTGGTCCCTGACTACTAGGATCCTGATGTGGTACTAGACAACTCACTAGTCCCTGACTACTATATTAACTTTAGAATTAACAAGTTTTTTGGTCTTAAACTTCTTGAAAGGGGGCTTGCATAACACTGTCACCATCATTGTTACTTTGCTCTGACTATCTAGTCATTCTTTTAGCGGGTTTTACTTTGCTTTGAAATCTCAAAGAATGTCCTTGTCCACCAGTCCATGGTACAACAGTCATGTAAGTGGTCACATTTCAGTCCGAACTTGATGCATCATAGTCTGGGGAGGTGCACTTAGGGTTTTACAAAGGTTATAACCAGTCAGAAAATCAGGGTCTGAGTCAGTGAGACACTGGTATAACAGGTTACATTCTATGAATCTGCACCTGATTTTCGAAATCTTCTACTTTATTGCGCAATTGATCACTAGTATTTTGTCAAGAATTTTTCTCAAACCACAACAAATATACATTCCATTCCTCTTGTTTTGGGGCTCCCTTCTTAATTGAAGCAAGTATTTCACTGAGAAACACCAACTTATTCATCTCCCATTTTCCCTCCAATAGCCAGTCTTTTTCCTGCCTGTGTTTGGTAATTTTATGCTATTTAGTTAGAAATTTATAGCTGATGATACCAAACTTATTCCACATAAATCTTGCAGGAGTCTTGTTAGTACTTATACTTAAATTGTCCCATAGTTAATTATTAAGTATACTAATTACAATTTATTTTGATATAAACAGTTAATTAAGGTTGTGCACAAATAAATGTAACCTTTTCAAATTTGTTTACAATAATGCCAATACAGTCTCATAAATAAGAATCCAGATTTTCTACTCCCTTGGTCCCAGACCACTTGTACCCAGGGTGTGGTCTCTGACTACTAGAATCCTGGTGTGGTCCCAGTCTACTTAGTAGTCCCTGATTACTCTATCAATTTAAGAATAATATACCAACGCCATCATGTGTATATTATGTAACATTCGCAAGCATATCCTTTTTTAAAAATATCTGCTTGATATTATTGCTCCAGACAATAATCTTTCAAATGAGGGGTCTTGGAGGTTTGTATCTGATATCTGGTGGTTTGAATATCCTCCACACATCCAGCTACCTTGCAGCTACTTGGTTCAGCCCCTTTATAAAGTCACCATGTGTGCTTGTGGTGACATCACCAGCAATCCCA
This sequence comes from Bombina bombina, assembly GCF_027579735.1. Lineage (NCBI taxonomy): Eukaryota > Metazoa > Chordata > Amphibia > Anura > Bombinatoridae > Bombina > Bombina bombina. The sequence continues at coordinate 1,062,642,363 of NC_069502.1, read as the reverse complement.
TAAAGCCTGGGAGTTCCTCCCACTAGGTCACCAATGGTCCTCTGCCTGTAGAACAGCATTTTATCAGTGATCCCCCTGCATCATGAAAAGGGCTCGTCATGTGACTGCAGGCTGTGATGTGAAAGATGAGTATAGCTATAGCTTATCATGTGCGTTGAAGGGGTCAAACAATTTCTTAGCTTTTCTTTTCAGAATTAAAATAAAATAATGGCAATGGGGTAGATTTACCAAGCAGCAGATGCTGTAATCTACCCCTGATGTTTCCTGCTCTCCGGAAATATAAGTTAAGAAGCAGCGGTCATAAGGCCAATGCTCCTTAAATCGTCCGCCACCTCTGAGGTGGCGGACTGCAATCATCCAGATCAGATAAGATCAGGATGAGTGACCCCCTTGCTAGCCGTCGATTGGCCACAAATGTGCAGGGGGCGGCATTGCACAGGCAATTTACCAGAAATGCCGGGCGATGCCGGGCAGACATGATTCGCTGTAGCATTTAATAAATTGGCACCAATGACTCAAATCAAGTCTATTTTTGTACCACCTAGTAAAATATCACCATAACTTTTTTAATAACAATAAAAGTTTGAGAGAACTTTTATTTTTAAACATTTAAGGCTAGATTACAAGTGGCACGGTATTTTTTTTTTGTGTTAGCGAAAATATCGCTAGGGTTAAGTTTTTTGCACTTGTCAGGTTTTGCTGGTATAACAAGTTGCAAAAATGTTTATTTTGCACTAGCGGTAACCTGAAAAGCGCATTCACCATAGAAGTCAATGGAGAAAAAAAATTGAAAAAAAACCCTACCCTAATAGCCCCTAGCCTTTTAATCCCTAATCTGTCATCCCCCCACATCACAAACACTAATTACAAATATTAAAACCTAAACTGCCATCACCCCACAACGCAAAGTACCTAAATAAACTATTAACTCCTAAACCCCCATCCCCCCACATTGCAAACACTAATTTAAACTATTAACTCCTAAACTGCCACCCCCACAATGCAAAGTACCTAAATAAACTATTAACCCATAAACCGCCACTCCCACATCGCAAACACTAATTAAAACTATTAACCCCTAAACTGCCACCCCACAATGCAAAGTATATAAAATATTAACCCCTAAACCGCCACCCCCTACAATTCAAAGTACCTAAGTAAACTATTAACCCTAAACCGCCATCCCCCACATCACAAACACTAATTAAAACCATTAACCCCTAAACCGCTATCTCCCCCACAACTAACATCTAAACCCCCTAAGCTTTTAACCCTAATTAAAATACCCCTAAATTTACAAAAAAAAAATCCTAACTACCTTAAAGAAAACAAACTAATTAAATAAAAACCTAATCTTACCCTTAAAATAAAATCCTAACATTTCACAAAATAAAAAAAAATAACATTACACGTAAAAAAACCTAAGTAATTACCAAAAGTACATTTTTTTTAATCCTATTCTAATACCCCTTAAATAAAAACAACCCCCCCAAAAAAAAACAATTCAAAAATAAACTAGCAATAGCCCTTAAAAGGGCCTTTTGTAGGGCATTGAATAGAAACACTAACCCCTCTAACATTACAACCCCCTCACCCCCCAAAATAAAAAAAAAAACTAAATTTGAAAAGGGCATTTGGATGGGTATTGGATGGGGGGAAAAAAACCACCCCCCCAAAAAAATAACAATAACCCAAAGTTGGTACTCATGATGATGATGGGCGATACTCTATCTTCATTCCATCGGCACTCCATCTTAATCCATCTTCATTGCAGCAGTCTATCTTCTAACTTTATCCCGGTGGTTGTGGTGACTTCGGTCCTCCTCTTCAGATTAGCGACTTTGTGTTAAGTTAGGGGGTATTAAGTTAGGGGGTTTAGATGTTAGTTTATAACTTTGCGTTGTGGGGGAATGGTGGTTCAGGGGTTAATAGTTTATTTAGGTAGTTTGCAATGTGAGGGGATGGCGTTTTAGGGGGTAATGTAAGTGTACTTTTATATGTATTTTTGTTGTGTTTTGACCAACTGTTTATTTTCTGAAACCAGTTAACCACAGCTTTTAGATCAAGGAAAGGATTGAAGCATAAGAGATGATTGCGCTATCACAGCCGTGATTTTGCTACACTTGTAATATCAGCAGAATGAAAATGGCTTACCAAAACACGATTGCGCTAACGCAAAACCGTTTGCATCTTAATTGTAATCTAGCCCTTATTCTTTTAAGTTATGCAAAGCACAAATATAGCAAAAACATTGTTACATCATCAGAAAAGGAGATAGAGAGGGCGCCACATAGTGTGATATTGTTTCATGCAGAATGATACAAATCTAGAGAGGTAATGTGCTTACCAGAAACTGTTGTACTGTGCTGTGACCAGTACAATCTCGCCTGCTAGCACTTAAATCAGTGGCTTGTACACTGCCAAACAGGATCTTTCCTGGGGCTCTTCCTTAAAGCTGTGGGCTCCAAAGGTATCTTCAGTATTAGCTGTGAACAAGTCTTCATTTTGCAACTTTGTAATTTTGCTCAGTATTGTTGCATAAAAGAATGTATACAACTTCCAGAATTAAAAGAATTAAAAGGCTTTATTATAACGCGTTTCTCAACCTCCAAGGGTCGTTTCATCAGATATCAAATGCCAGTTAACTGTATATCCATACTGTGTAAGTAGTAGATTTTTCAGGCAGGCTAATGACTCATTTCACAATATCCATTAGTGGTAGCTTGAAGAGCCATCATAAGTATAGTGGATAGTGAAAAAATAGTTCATATTAGGTATAGCAACATTCATACTTGTTAAAGAAGAAATGTAGTCAGATATATCTAAAACCATCTTGAAATCAAACTTTCTTTTTTGATAGTCTAGGCAATGTTTAAATAAATAAATAAATAGAACTAACATTTACAGAGATATTTGAATACAGATTCATCGAATGACATCTGGACAGGACTGACGGACATTTATGTTTAGCACAATTTAGAACTATGAATATATAATGGAGGTATCAGTTTTCATTATTCCTCATATATTCCAGCACTAGCAAGGATTATAGCAGAAAGGTCCAAGAGAGAATGTGCCCTGTCACATCAGTTTACTAATGTTTTTTTTTGTAGTATAATAGTGAAGAAAGAGGAGGGTATGAGAGAGATGGAAAAGCAGAAAAAGAAAAAAAATGTTTGTATTCTATTTCTTTCCTAGTTCCCTCTAGATGCTATGGGCTTCATGTACGAAGCAGAGTAAGCTGCTCCAGAGCCCTTGCAGGGCAGGTTCGCATATGCGAGCCTGCTTCCCGCAATGTAAGAAGCAGCGATCATTAGACCGCTGTTTCTTACACTCCTCGCCACTCTCAGTGATTGACAGTCCTTTAACTTGCACAATTGGTCGTGCAAATGGAGGGGCAGACATTACATACTCATCCGAGTGTGTAATGAGACATGCGGGCCAGCGGATCAACTGATGCAGTGAAGGCAGGCGGACAGCTTCGCAAGTTGAGAAGCTGTTCGTCTGCATTTTAATACATGGGGCCTTTTGTCTACATTAAGTTTAGATTGCTTCTAATGACACCGTGAAGTTATTCTCAACAAGTTGTTCCAATTAATGTAAATAATATCAAAACCCAAGAGGAATTAGAGCTCTAAATGAATGACAGATGAGAGCCACGTTTGGAGACATAACAAACAATATCAGGTTCCACTTAGTGCATATATTGAAGATCTCCCCCCCACACAGTTGCATTGATTGATTACAGGACCGCCAAAAATATATCTTGACCATAGTTGAATGTAGTCTCTTAATATTTTCAGTAGCTTATCTGGTTCTAAATAATACTGTAATTATATTTTGTAATACAATTAATAGAATATGGCACAGTAAATAGACTTCATGGTAAATAACAAGGCTGTTTGTCAGTCTTCATATGTTATAATAAAAGAAAATGTGCTTTGCCATTTTAAGATTACAGGTATAAATAATGGTTGAACCTATATAGTGGTCAAATAATAAAGTTACACGGGTTGTCTCAATACCAGACAGTTTCCTACAAATATATAATGTGAAACCCCTTTTTGTATCAGACATCTCAAACTATATAATGAAAATGCAGTATTTTTAGTAGGCCAGATATTGGCATGAGTTATGATTAAATATACTCTCAGGTTTGAGCTTTGCCATAAACTGTGGTGTGTTTTCAGGGACAAACTAAGGCATCTATGATAGAGCTTTGGAGTCTCTATATCTGGCACAATATGTTTAAAGGTCTGATTTATTTTTAAATATTTATTTTTCACATTTTCAGTCAATACACACAAAAAAGAAAGTAATTGGCAAAATAAACAAAAATTGTAGAGACGCAGCTCATTTTGTTCTGTCATAGTCTTGGAGACACAGCTCCGAATTTGATAATAAACAATTTCTGAACATACCTTAATCAGTGTAACGTCTTATTCTATATTTACATTTAACTTTCATAATTAGCTAACTCTATAACCATAGTGAACCAGAACATATATAGATAAAAAAAAAAAAAAGATGACCCCTTTCTCCTGAGCCCCCGCTCCCCACCAACCCCACCGATAACACACTGCTTAATGATTATGATTCTTCCCCACTGCCTCTCCTATTATCCCTCTATTGTTGTGGCAGCTCTCCTAATATTAGGAGCAAAAATGTTATTGATTTCTGAGAAGGGGTTATAAAATTGGATCTAATAAGGGCCCTATATCTAAGAACAATCTGTAGACTAATTCTGATAATATCATTTACAAGAATTTAAGCTAAATAATAACCTTATGACCCTTGTGGGTCCTCTATTTCAACTATCTTATCTTGGCCCGTTATATTCTGAGTAAATTTTACCTATATAGTTCCGTAATCTGTTACTTAACTATTATTTGGTTAAATTTACAATTCAGCTACTCCCTTGCGGGCGCTCGGAAAATTAATTATGATTAGTATAAACCGGAAGGAGGGGGGGGGCAACCCAGGGAGGGGCACGAGGCAAGGGTGAAGGGGACGAGAGGGAGAAAAAAGGGAAAGGAGAAAGGAAAAGAAAGAAAAAAAAAAAAAATGATTCTTGGAAGAGGGAGGATAGTCTAGTTGTTACTTTCTCTTCACATCTTCATTTTCAGTGTCTTTACCAAATTCCTAGAAGAACTATATCTGAATTCCTAAATGGATAGATTAAATGATCTATTTCTTCTTTTGAAAAAGTCTTTATAAATGCTGCCCATTTTTGGAAAAATCTATTGATATCTTGTGGTTCAAAAAGTTTTGAGTCATACTGTTCTAAGATGCATTGCTTTTTTATGCAATTTATAATTTCTGATATGCTAGGGGTTGAAGTTTCCTTCCATTTTTTAAACAGTAAATATCTTGCTGCTAATATAGTAATATTAACAATAAATTCTTTATCTAAAGAGGGTCCTTCTTCTGTTCTAAGAAATAATATTTTTATATAAGAGAGCGCAACATGGGTAATACCAATTCTCCTATCAAGCCAAAATTCCACCTTCTTCCACATTGCTCTAACCTTTGGACATTCCCATAGCATATGCTTAAGATTAGCTGCAACAAGTGAGCATTTTGAACATTTATTAAATTGAATATTCCCCCATCTATATCCCTTTTCCGGGGTAATATATGTCATATACAGTAGTTTCAAGTGTGACTCCCTCCATGTGGAGGAAAGTGTTGTCTGTTTAACGATTGATATGGATACTTGGAAAAATCCCTTATCTAGTCGAAGTGGGTCTATAATTAAATCCCATTTCAATTCAATTTTTGTTATATTATTTGGTCCTTTATTTGCATTGAGTAATTGATAGCAAGGAGAGATAGACATCTGGCCTTTTTTAACTAGCAATAACCATTTCTCTAATGATCCTAACGACCAATTCCAGCCTGAAGTACTAGTTAACTTCCAAATATAATGTCTTAACTGAAGGTAGATAAAAAAATCTTTTTGTGGGATATTAAATTCACTCCTATCATTAAATGATTTAATGCAATTCCCTGTTGTATCTATAAATTGTGCTACCCTTTCGAGTCCTTTTGTCTGCCATCTTTGGAGGGGTGATATTTGTAATCCTAATTCAAACTGCAGGTTACCCATTAGGGGTAAATAATTTGAAATTTTTTCATTAACTTTTAATAGGTTGCAGATCTTTAGCCACGCTTTTATTGGAGCAATAATAGAGTAAAATTTCTTAATCTCTCTTGGTATGTCAGTGATTTTATTATGAATTAACGCTGTAGGGAGATAGGGGAAGGTTATATTCCTCTCTAAGTCATTGTCTGTTACGTAATCTTTACAATGAATCCAATCTGTTACTATATGGGCTAAAAAAGCAAGATTATATAAACATAGATCAGGTAAGGCACATCCTCCATATTTTATAGGAAGAAACAATTTATCAAGAGCAATTCTAGGTTTCTTGCCATGCCATATAAATTTTCTAAGTGATATGTTTAAGAGTCTTAAATCTTTTTGCTTTAATAGGATGGGTATATTCTGACATATGTAGAGGATTTTTGGCAATAGTATCATTTTGTATAAAGCAATTCGACCAGAGAGAGAGATGGGAAGGTTCTGCCAATTCTTCAATGTATTTCTAGTAGTTTCTAAGATTGGGGAAATGTTAAGAGAATACCACTGTTCTGGATTTGAGGAAATTGTAATACCTAGGTATTTAAATGAATCAGTTGCAATCTTAAGCGGAATATTTTCTATATATTGTTTCGGGTGAGTTAACCAATACAGTTCAGACTTATTAGTATTTATCCTATATCCCGAGAATGAGCTAAACTGTGATATAATAGACAATAATTTGGGGATATTTCTCTGGATATTACTCATATATATTAGGATATCATCCGCATATAATGAGATTTTCAATTCCTTTTTCCTTATTTTAATTCCTTCAATGTCCTGCCTAATTAAGATTGCTAATGGTTCAATTGCCATATTAAAAAGCAATGGGGAAAGAGGGCAGCCTTGCCTTGTACCCTTCGCTAGTTGTATATCTATTGATTGCCTTGAATTAACTAACAGCTTTGTGTGTGCTTTCTTATAGAGATTATCGATAAATTTAGGAAATTGTCCTTTGAACCCGAATTGAGATAGTGTATGTAATAAATGGTCATGATGAATCGAGTCGAATGCCTTTTCGGCATCGACTGAGATTATTGCTTTGTCTGAGTCATTTTGTTCGCCACCTTGGGCTTGAGTCGGCTCTATTTTAACATAATCAATAGTAAGAAATAATTCACGGATTTTAGCTGAAGAGTTTCTATTTGTCAGAAATCCTGCTTGACTTTTGTGTATTATGTGTGAAAGAGGGGCTTGTAATCTCTGTGCTAGTATAGATGTCAGCAGTTTATAATCTACATTTAGTAGAGCAATAGGTCTATATGATTCTTTTTGAGATTTATCTTTGCCAGGTTTTAAGATAAAAGTTGTATAAGAAGCTGCAAAACTGGCTGGTGGTGGGGTGCCCTCTTTATACAAATCATTAAATAGATTTGTTAAGTATGGGACTATAGCTGGCGACAATAGTTTGTAAAATTCGCCGGGCAAGGCATCAGGGCCTGACGCTTTGTTGATAGGCAGATCCTCTATACCCTTCTTAACTTCTAGTTCTGTAATGGGAAGGTTGATTAATTCATTAATTTCTTCTGAAATTTTTAAATATGAGATTTTTTTCCAAAAGTCTTCTCTTTCAGAATTATTTGACGGGTTTGAAGAGTAAAGGTCTTGATAATATTTTACCATTATGTTTAAGATCTCTTCTGACTCTGAAACTAATTTATCATTATTCTGAATAAATTCAATTGGAGTACTCCCTTTGTCTTGTTTAACTAATCTGGAAAGTAATTTTCCTGCCTTATTCCCGTATTTATATAATTGTGATTGAAGTCTTAATTCCTGCTGTGTGGCTTTATGTAATAGGTGAGAATCTCTATCTTTTTTTGCTTGTGTGTATATATTCCAAGTTCGAGCTGTTTTATTGATTATATAATTATTATAAGCATTTGATAAGGATTTCATAATGTTTTCTTCTCTTTTTTTGTACAACTTAGTTCTGTTAATATTATAAGCCAGTATCTCTCCCCTCATAACTGCCTTTGCAGTTTCCCAAAATAGCATTGGGCGATCTTCATATTTCCTATTAAAATGAACATATTCTTCAAATTTTAAGTTTACTATCGTTTTAAATTCTGGGTCTGAAGCAAGATGTTGAGGGAAAAAAAATCGATTATTTCTAAGATTAGGATTTTGTGAATATATTTCAAGTGTTATTGGTGCATGATCCGAGATAGTGACTGGCAAGATATTGGCCTTAATTTGTAAGTTCAATAATTTCTCATCTACTAAGAATAAGTCAATTCTTGTAAGAGATTTGTGAGCCTTTGATAGACAGGTAAAGTTTCTACCCTCTGGGTTTTGGGATCTCCATATATCTTTTATTCTTAGATTATTAAATAATTTATTAAAAAGTTTGGCTTCTAAGTTATCTTTTTTTGTTTTCAGCGTTTTAAGATTGTGTCTAAGTTTGTCTAAGGCATAATTAGGTGACATATTAAAGTCTCCTCCAATAATTAACATCCCTTCTATCTTGGAAAGAATCTTATTTTGTAAAGTCTCCCAAAAAGCATAATCAATAATATGTGGAGCATACAAATTACAAAGTGTATACACAAAATTACCATGTTTTATTTTTACAATTAAAACCTTCCCTCTGGATCAGATTCAATAACCGTAGTTAATGCCTTTAATTTTTTACCTATTAAAATTGCTACCCCTCGTTTCCTTCCTAGTGCTGGAGTAGCTATAACTTCTTTCACCCACGATTTTTTTAATTTATGAACTTCTTCTAATTTTATATGGGTTTCTTGAAGAAGAGCAATATCTACCTTCAGCTTTTTAAGATGTGAAATAATTGTATTTCTTTTTATTGGGGAAGTAAGGCCCCCGATATTCCAAGAAATCATTTTACAGTCATTTACTGTCATTTTTAATTAAAACAGGTATGATACCCAAAAAATAAAAAGAAAACCAAAAAGGGAGGGAGAAAAAAAAACAAAAAAAAACACACATATACCCCTCTCGACTCCCTCTCCCCCGAGCCCCCCCAATCCCCATTGAATCAGATTGGTTCTGACCACTGCATCATCCCTATCTACAAACTGGTTGTACATTTCATAGTTCTATATGAGTTACTCTTACCTATGTTTTAGAATAGCTATTTTCCCCTTTTATTCAGTGTCTGAGGTGGGGATTGAGTTCTAGATTTTTCGAACTCTTGTTTTAAATATTTTTCAGCCTCTTTAGCTGTTTCGAAAAATTTAACATCTTTACCTGTTATTATTTTAAGTTTGGCAGGATAGATTAAAGTGGCTTGATAGCCTTGATTAATCAAGCGTGTGCAGATTGGCGCTAACTCTCTTCGCTTAGCTGAGGTGTCTGCTGAAAAATCCTGGAATAGCATAATTTTGGTGTTATCTAGTAGAATAGGTTGTTTTTGTCTAAAATATTGAAGCAGAATGAGTTTGTCTTGATAATTGAGAAGTTTAGCTATAATAGGTCTGGGTCTAGCTTTTTCTCTCTCCTGGTTGTACCACCCTAACCTATGAACTCTTTCAACTATGATGTGTGGATGTGTTTGAGGTATTTGTAAAAGTTGTGGGATTGTTACTGTAATTAGTTTATTTAAGTCCTCAAATTGTTTGTCTTCGGGAACTCCGATTATTCTAATATTGTTTCTTCTTGCCCGATTTTCCAAATCCTCTAATTTAAATTGCATTTTTACTACTTTAGCATTTAAGTCTTCTAGACTAGAGTTATGGTTTAAAGTGGTATCTTCTAAATCGGATATTCTTTGCTCTGCCTCAGTGATTCTTTTAGAGAACTGGTGAACCTCCTTAGATAAAGAGTTAATGTCATGCTTAATTTCATCTCTTAATTGTTCGAATTTAGGAGAAAGGGCTTCAGATATTTTGGTAACTAAAGTTTGTATATCAATTTGTTCGCTTGTATTTAGCGGGCTGCATGAACAAGTCTCTATTGCATTCTCTTGTGTATTTTTAGTTTTTTTCTCTCTTTGTTTACCTGACATGGCTGAAGGGGAAGTTCTGGTTTGTGCAGTGATGAATTTATCCATAGGAAGTGAAATGATTATGAATTTTAATGTGAGTTGTCGTGTCTATATTCGAGTGATATAGGGAGGGGGAAAAAAGGGAGAAGAAGTGCGAAGGTGGATTAGTGAATTTATCGGGTGATAGAGTGCTGAGTGAAAAATTAGTGGTAATGGGAAAAAAAAAAAAAAGGGCAGGGGGATGTAGGGGGAGTGCGTGTGCTCAAGGCCCTTCAGTCATGCAGTCTATAACTTAATATTAACGTTTACAACAATTTGTTATGACCTAAATTAGTTGGTATTTAGCTTTTACGTTTTATTCTTTAAGATAAGTAATACTAAGATGTCCTATGTGTTTTTTAATAGAGTTCCAGGGGGATCTGGGAGTCTAGCTAATCTAGTCAGTACAGTTCAGTTTCAATTTTATCTCCTACCCTGGTATAATATCTAAACAAGAAACAATTTTATCATGTGTTTTTATAAAAGGTTTAGATTGCTTCAATTGGCACAGTAATTATACTTTAAGGTTCTTAGAAGTAGAATAGTATATTAAATAGTCACTATGAATTTATTTAGCTATTGAATCTTTAGTGCAATTCTAGGAGCAAAAACAATCCAAGTCAAGCTCTATATAAAAATAAGCTTCTATCTTCCCATTGTTATGTGTGGATAGAGATTAATAGATTACACAAGACAGGTATATATAAACCCAGTTAAGAGAAAGTTACAGTCTGGTTTAGGAGAGGCCTATTACATGTATCTCAGGATTTTAAAAATAATCCTTTTGTTAAATATGTCCAACTTCTTGTGTAAATGCTTGGGTGACTCCGTCTGTTTCTGCTACTTTTTATCTTATGTACAATTTCTGCTTAATTCAGTTTTGCCCTTTTAATCAGTTTCTATCATGCTTGATCTATATACATAGTCTTCTTGCAAAATTTTTCAATACATTCAAAGATATACAATTTTCTCTTCCCCTCCTTCTCCCTCTCTCCTCTCCTCTTCCCCCCTTTTATTATATCTATATAATTATGTGAAACCTATAAGAGGTAGTTTTGTCACCTATTCTCAGCAAAAGAGTGTATTACTTCATTTACCTCTGTGGATTTGCTTTAATTTTACAGGTGATTAAAGAAGAGATGCCTGAAGTTTATTACTATCCCTCTGCTTATATAAAAAACAAACCGATATATGGAGGGAAGCGGGTATGCTCAGAACTGAGTGAGGGGAATTGTAAACTTATCTTATAGAAGGGCTTTTCAGTATATTTCTGAGGATTTTGTAAGCAGCCTTTATTTTGGATACATTCAGCTGATTATATAGATATTTCGCTAGATTTTTCTATTCTTACTGCTCAAAGACTATATGAATGTTTTGCCCTGTTCAGCTTTTGGCATTTAATAACTTCTATCTTAGCAATTTTATACAGATAGCTTTCACAATTTCATTAAATTCATGGTAGAACCTTCATATAAATTTCAGTATAACTTTAACAGCATTCAGGGGAGAGGAAAGGGAAAGAGAAAAAAAAACAAAAAACAGTTTTTCTTTTTTACATTACACTGTTGCCAGTGTTGAAAATATGTATCATACGGTGAAACTCTGTTCTCTCCCCGTAATAATAAAATCTGGAGAAGCAGCAATAGGAAATGTGCCTAACCCTTAATTATGCAAGGGGTTCAAGATATTCTAATAAGAGTTATAGTCTCTTAGGTTTTTGATTAAGTTTTACCCCCTTTCCACTTATTGTCTAAATTGTTCCTCCAGCCCTTTTAATTCTCCCAGTAGTTAGTTTATAAGCGTCTAGCGCAAGAAATGCTTTTTGTGGCAATACAACAGTCTCATATGATAGTCTATGATTTTCCTCCTGTGTGTGCTCTTTTCTTCTATTTCACTGCTTGAGGGCTGCCTGGGGACTTTGTTATATTGCCACTCAAGGATAAGAGATAACAAGAAATAAAAAGAGTAGCTGACCTGATTTTGCAGGTATTATGAGTTCCAAGGCAAACACGCTGTCAAGCTCTTTTCCGCTGCGGTGTAGCCTCTATGCTCCCCCGCGCAACATCGGTGGGGGGGAGCAGCCCAGAATAGAAGTACCTGTTCGCCGCTGTGAAGCAACTTCACATCCGGGGAAGTCGTCTGACCGTCCAGGGTCCCTCTCCCCTCTGCTCCAGTGAACACGGTCAAGCAGGTCAGCGGCGTATCCTTCGCCGGGTGCAAGATGAATCAATCCGCCTCCAGGCGTGTAGGTTCCAGTCAGGGTGAACGTATTCCTCTGCCTCTCCGCGCCGGGAGCGATCACACCAGGGGACCCTCCAGCCAAGCGGCGTCCATTCAACCCAAGTAGAAGTAAGATTATCTGGCCTCTAGGTAACAGGTTTAGGAGGCCCTGAGTTCAGGTTCCTTGCTAAGTGAATACAGGTGTTTGCGAGTCTGTCTGGCCCCCACACCCCCTCGCGCAGCACCGGTGGGAGGGGGGAGGGGTGGATAAGGTTCCAGGTGTAAAAGTATCAGGAAACTTGATTTTGTGGTTTAATATATAAGAGTCAATGCTTAAACACTGCTTTTATTCCTCTCCTCCGCTTTCCTTCACCTTTCTACCTCCCCTCTCTCCTTTTAAGTAGTAAGCTCTTCTTTTTAAGATAGGTGAGGTATATCTTGTCCCAGTTTGTAATATGCTGCAGGCTGCAGCTTAGTGCGGTCACTTTGCACTATTGGAGTGTTTAGGAGCAGGTGTTAAGTTGCTATTTGAGCCACCCCCGGACTAGGGTTTAGGCACTGGTTCTTTGCCAAGAGCTCTTGCAGGGAGCAGAGAGCAAGCGTTCACACGTCCTCACGCTTGAGCTCCTCCCATAACACTCCCTTTATCCTAAAGGTCTGATTTAGCTTGTACACCATTAGATCTTTACATGGTAAAACCAAATTTAGAATAAACTGGTCGAATATGTCTGAAGAACCCATTCCCCCGACTGAACAGATTAAAGAAAGTAGTATATTCATAACAGAAAGAGACATTTCTTGCATGGTGAGGGAGATTCATGTCCCTACTTGATAGCTGATTTAAGCAAATACTGTAAAAATGTCTTTTCAGAAATGAAGATGAGACTTGACTGAGAATGGACCATGGCCTGCAGAGCTCTAAGAAACGCTTAGAGTTCCATAATGTTGAGTGGTAACCTCACCTCCAGAGGGAACCAGACTCCTTGCACCCTTGAAACATCTAGATGTTCCCCTGGCCCAGGCGAGTGTTGATGACAGCACTGAAAACAAAGAAAGGAAAGCAAAAAAGGATGCCTAAATGCAATAGAGCAAGGAAACCAAGTACATTTGACATTAGCAATAAGTAAAATAGGACCCTTGTAAGACACTCTAAAAGCTGCCTGAGCATTAGTGCTTACCTTCCACATATGCTAGGTAGGTGCATGGTTGTAGATTTATTATGCTGCGGATGCAGCTGTTTCCGTGCGCGCCTTCAGGCTTGCAGGAAACAAAAGTTAAGAAGCAGCAGTCATTGACCGCTGTTCCTTAACTCATCCACCACCTCTGAGGTGGCAGACAGCAATCTTCCCAATCGGATTCGATTGAGATGACTGACACCCCATGCTAGCGGCCGTTTGTCCGCAAATGTGCAGGGGGCGTCATTGCACAAGCATTTTACCAGAAATGCTTGTACAATGATAAATGCTGACAGCGTATGCCACAGCAAATCATGTTTGTCCGACATTTCATAAATCTACCCCATGAAATCTATGTGAAATACTGAGCATAGCACCTTGTCATACCTGCACCTGAAAATGAGTCTGTGATTCTGTGGTAATACAGGATTACCAGCACTGCATAAAATTGAGTCAAAGTGCCCCTTAGTAGGTTAAAAGGGGTTTACACTTCCTGTTCAACACACAAAACTGTGGACAGATGGGGGTTACACAATTAAAAAGCAAATTGTACAAAAACTAGGATTAAAATTATTCACACCAGTACTAGCCTACAGTACACCTCAG